>NC_053026.1:566517888-566594860 GCF_003073215.2 Triticum urartu | reverse complement strand
AACGATCTGTACTTAGCTTACTTATGTCAAAAATTGCATAATTAGCTTAGTTAGCTTATAGACGATCCATTTTACCTAAGTTAGCTCTAAAATGACCCATTTTACCTAGGTTAGCTTATAAATGATCCAGTTCATCCAAGTTAGCTAAAAAATGACCCATTTTACCTAGATTAGCTCCTAAATGATCCATTTTACCTACGTTAGCTTTAAAATGACCCATTTCACCTAGGTTAACTCCAAAATGACCAATCTTACCTAGGTTATCTCATAAACGATCCATTTGAACTAATTTAGCTCATAAACGATCCATTTCACCTAGGTTATCTAAAAAACGATCCATTTCACCTAAATTAGCTCTTAAATGATCCATTTCACCTAAGTTAGCTCAAAAAGATCCATTTCAACTAAATTAGCTCATAAATGATCCATTTCACCTAAGTTAGCTCAAAAACGATCCATTTCAACTAAGTTAGCTCATAAATGATCCATTTCATCTAAGTTAGCTAAAAAAGATCCATTTCACCTTAGTTACCTGAAAAACGATCCATTTGACCTTAGTTAGCTCATAAACGACCCATTTCAACTAAGTTAGCTCATAAATGATCCATTTCACCTTAGCTAGCTCATAAACGACCCATTTCAACTTAGTTAGCTCATATATGATCCATTTCACGTAAGTTAGCTCATATATGATCCATTTCACGTAAGTTAGCTCATAAATGACATACTCTTCTTGTTCTAGTCTTCTTCTTGTTCTACTCTTCTTGTTCTAGTCTTCTTCTTGTTCTACTCTTCTTCTTGTTCTACTCTTCTTGTTCTAACTTTCTTATTTTTCATTTTGCAGAGTTCATTCACTTGACGAAAGCTTGCATAGATGGAGTGCTCCTTATCCCTTTCTCTGTTTCTTTTGTATCGTTGAACTATGCATGTATCGTTGGATGAAACTATTGTAATATATATGGTTGGATGCCTCTATGTTGAACTTGTTATGTATGATGGAACTATGCATGTAATATATATGGTTGGATGATGAAGTTATGTGTTGGATATCTTATATGTTTGCTCTGTAATGGCCTTTTGAAATATATCTATATATGTCATCTATATTTGTGATGAAAATTGTTAGATTTAATAAAAAACAGATAAAAGAGCCAATATGCAGGCTCTTTGCCGTCTGCCACCGATGGCAACGGGCTCTTTGCCGTCTGCCGCGGACGGCAAAGAAGGCACGTGGCATCCAGCTGTGCTTCCTGGGAGCTGACCCGTTTGGTCAGTTTGCCTACAGTGGCAGACGGCAAAGACTTTGCCATCAGTGGCAGACGGCAAAGAACCTGCCATGTAGTGACGTGTAGATGACATCATACGGCGGACGTTAAAGACACTAGAAAGTTTGCCGTCAGCGGCAGACGGCAAAGGCCTGCCGTTAGCCACTTAACGGACTGACAGCGCAATTATTGCCGTCCGCCTTCTTTGCCGTCTGCCACTCTCTCTTTGCCATCTACGGCGGACGGCAAAGACTTTGCCATCAGTAGCAGACGGCAAAGTAGCTGTTTACCGAAGCCTACTTTGCCGGAGCCTTTTGCCGTCCGCGGCTGACGGCAAAGGCCTTTGCCGTCCGCCGTTCATGCCTTTGCCGTCTGCCGTGGCAGACGGCAAAGTAGCTGATTCCTGTAGTGTTTGCCTTTAGGATGTTTACATTTGCTTGATGGTTTGTATGGTGCAGGACAGAAACTTTGGCTGTAGTGCGCGATTTTACATTTTTAGCTGGAATGTCAAATGGTTCTGATTATTTTTGAAATTCCTTCCTATACAAATTTTTTATTTTTCCTAATTTTGGTAGAATTGTTAAAGTATCAGAAGTATGGTGAATGTTCAGATTATTACAGACTGTTCTGTTTTAGACAGATTCTGTTTTTGATGCATAGTTTGCTTGTTTTGATGAAACTATCAACTTATATTAGTGGATTAAGCCATGAAAAAGTTATACTACAGTAGACACAATGCAAAAACAAAATATGAATTGGTTTGCAACAGTACTTAGAGTAGTGATTTGCTCTATTATACAGATCTTACCGAGTTTTCTGTTGAAGTTTTGTGTGGGTGAAGTGTTCGATGATCGAGAAGGTCTCGATGTGAGGAGAAGGAAGAGAGGCAAGAGCTCAAGCTTGGGGATGCCCGAGGAACCCCAAGTAAATATTCAAGGAGACTCAAGCGTTTTATACTATTTTGGCAACTTTTTATACTATTTTTGGGACTAACATATTGATCCAGTGCCCAGTGCCAGTTCCTGTTTGTTGCATGTTTTTTGTTTTGCAGAATATCCATATCAAACGGAATCTAAACGGTATAAAAATTGACGGAGATTTTTTTTGGAATATATATGATTTTTGGGAAGAAATATCCACGCGAGACGGTGCCCGAGGTGGCCACGAGGCAGGGGGCGCGCCTGCCCCCCTGGGTGCTCCCCTAACCCTCGTGGGCCACCCATAAGGCGGTTGATGCCCTTCTTCCACCGCAAGAAAGCTAATTTCCGGATAGAGATCGTGTCAAAATTTCAGCCCAATCGGAGTTACGGATCTCCGGGAATATAAGAAACGGTGAAAGGATAGAATATGGGAATGCAGAAACAGAGAGAGACAGAGAGACAGATCCAATCTTGGAGGGGCTCTCGCCCCTCCCGTGCCATGGAGGCCATGGACCAGAGGGGAAACGCTTCTCCCATCTAGGGAGGAGGTCAAGGAAGAAGAATAAGGAGGGGGGCTCTCTCCCCCTCGCTTCCGGTGGCACCGGAGTACCACCGGGGGCCATCATCATCACCGCGATCTACACCAACACCTCCGCCACCTTCACCAACATCTCCATCACCTTTCCCCCTCTATCTACAGCGGTCCACTCTCCCGCAACCCTCTGTACCCTCTACTTGAACATGGTGCTTTATGCTTCATATTTATCCAGTGATGTGTTGCCATCCTATGATGTCTGAGTAGATTTTCGTTGTCCTATCGGTGGTTGATGAATTGCTATGATAGATGTAGTTTTATTGTGGTTATGTTGCTGTCCTTTGGTGCCCATCATATGATTGCGCGCGTGGATCACACCCTAGGGTTAGTTGTATGTTGATAGGACTATGTATTGGAGGGCAAGAGTGACAGAAGCTTCAACCTAGCATAGAAATTGATGCATACGGGATTGAAGGGGGACTAATATATCTTAATGCTATGGTTGGGTTTTACCTTAATGAACATTAGTATTTGCGGATGCTTGCTAATAGTTCCAATCATAAGTGCATAGAATTCCAAGTTAGGGATGACATGCTAGCAGTGGCCTCTCCTACATAATACTTGCTATCGGTCTAGTAAAGTAGTCAATTGCTTAGGGGCAATTTCACAACTCCTACCACCACTTTTACACACTCGCTATATTTACTTTATTGCTTCTTTACCTAAACAGCCCCTACTTTTTATTTATGTAATCTTTATTATCTTGCAAACCTATCCAACAAAACCTACAAAGTACTTCTAGTTTCATACTTGTTCTAGGTAAAGCGAACATCAAGCGTGCGTAGAGTTGTATCGGTGGTCGACAGAACTTGAGGGAATATTTGTTCTGCATTTAGCTCCTCGTTGGGTTCGACACTATTACTTATCGAAAACTGTTGCGATCTCCTATACTTGTGGGTTATCACCAGCAAATTCAAATTCAAATCTACGCTGATCCACACAATACGCCGGATCGCATCCCCGATCACAACAAAAAGGAAGAAAATATGCCTAGTTTTTACATGACCGAATCCAAAAGAACATCAGTCCGACAGTCCATGCATTTCTGCCCTGTCGGACCATCCATCCCAGCAAGATGCTTCCAGATCAAGAGGTGTCATCGCCAACGCGTAGGAAGCCTCCGTGTCTGCGTCCACCTCCGCCTCCACCGCGTCCTCATCTGCCACCTCGCCAACTCATCTTTCTGCTGCTCCAGCATCTGGTAGCGGTAGTATTGCACAATCATTCTAGCGTCGGCATCCAAAGAGTTGATATTCAAGGTCAACATCTTGGCGTCCTCGGCATTGGCGGCGATCTTCACCCTCTTTTCCTCAAGCGCGGCCTTCTTCTCCTCGAGCACCACCTGTCGTGGGTTTGTCACGGCAGATGTCCTCGTGAAAGGACTTAGTCATGGAGCCATCGCAACGGGTTAGCTTAAAGGGGTTAAACCGGACAAGGGGACACGGGAGTTTATACTAGTTCGGCCCCTTCGATGAAGGTAAAAGCCTACGTCTAGTTGTGATTGGTATTGCTAGGGTTTCGAAGGCCAGGGAGCAAATCTGCTTTGTCTGGCTCTCGAGTTGTTGTTGTCTATCTCTAAACCGCGGCCGGGTCGTCCCTTTATATACATAGGTTGACGCCCGCCGGGCTACAGAGTCCCGAAGCCGGTTCATAAACGTATCCAGTTTGGCCTCTCTCTTTCTATCTTACTATACAAGTTACATGAATAGGCCGGTTTACATTTACAGACTGTAACCCGCCTTTGGGCCCTCCGTAAAGCGCCATCATCTTTACATCTTCATGGGCTTCTAATCTTCAAAGAGTCAACCCGGCTACATAAGGCCGGTTTACCTCCAGTAGTAATATCCCCAACATTAGGCCCCAGATTGGTTTGAACTTGTTCATCACTACTGGAATCTGGCACTTTGCCATCTGCCATGGCAGATGGCAAAGGCATGGTCGGCGGATGGCAAAGGCTTTGCCATCAGCCAGCAGATGGCAAACAGTTTGTCTGAAACCCTGCCGGCAAAGGCTTCTTTGCCATCTGCTGGCTGATGGCAAAGAGCCTGTGGCTTTGCCATCAGCTGGCAGATGGCAAAGCCTCTTAACGGGGTTAGCCCCGTTGGAAGGCTAACGGCAGGCTCTTTGCCGTGTGCCAGCAGATGGCAAAGGCTGCATGCTTTGCCGTCTGCCAGCACATGGCAAAGAGCTTTGCCATCTGCTGGCAGATGGCAAAGAGCCCAAATAGGCCAGCCCAAATTTTACGTGTAGATGACACGTGGCCTCTTTGCCATCTGCCAGGTGATGGCAAAGCTCTTTGCCATCTGCCAGCAGATGGCAAAGTGACTATATTGCCCCATTTAATTTTGTTTTTTCTTATATCAATTCATTTTCACAGAATATCAAACACAAATATATTTATATGACCAATATAGCATATTCAATACATATTACCAATAGTCATGAACACATATATCCAATACATGTTACCAATAGTAGCAAGGTTCATCCGTACATATACATAGTTTCATCAATATTACACAGTTTCATCCATAGGTAACAAGTTTCACAAGGTCAAAACAAAAACTAAATACAAGCACTCCA
Organism: Triticum urartu; assembly: GCF_003073215.2. NCBI lineage: Eukaryota > Viridiplantae > Streptophyta > Magnoliopsida > Poales > Poaceae > Triticum > Triticum urartu. The sequence continues at coordinate 566,589,497 of NC_053026.1, read as the reverse complement.
TCAACCCAAGCTTCCATGATCTTAAGCAAATCTGTAAAATGGGAAAGAAGAAAGTTAGAAGAAGAAGACTAGAAGAAGACACCATTCTGTACAAGTACAACACCATTCAGCAGGATCTTTATCTATTTTTTGAAAAGATTCCTTTATAGTTTATTTCAAACTGAAAAGGATCTTTATCCATTTTCTGAAAAGATTCCTTTATAGATCATCTTCTACATGCACAGAACAGAAGTAAAAGACAAGTTGGGAGTTGTGCATTTCAAACTGAAAAGGATCTTTATCTATTTTCTGGAAAGATTCCTTCATAGTTGTTTTTATTGGTCAGTAAAAGTAAGTAGGAAGACAAAGATTATGGTGGAAATTCTTTTTTTCTCTTTCTTGTGGACGGCAGGAGTGATAAAATGGTTTCTTTTGTTTATAAGCGTAGTTTATAAATCATGACACTGTTCTCTTTGCTTTTGAACCATGTGTGCGATGTAGGACAGTTTTATAAAATGAGCAATAGCATCAGCAAGGAAAGTAATATGTAATTACAGAGATCTAAACCCATAAATATCCTCTCAAAATCCATATTCCAATGAACTGTCATTGTCTTACTCTCCTTCCTGTAGTATTTATAGTTCTTTTCAAGGTAAGCTTCACTAAACAGTTGAGAAACTTGCAGGTTCCATTCAAGAGAAAACTCGAGACATGTTTTTCTATGCATTGATCTATCAATGATGTTGACAGCAAGGAATAGTGTTTCACCTAGTAGCTCAAGCTTGTACTGCACCTGCATTGGACAATGAAACATTGGGTTTGTAAGAACTTTACATTCCAGAGAATACTAAGTTCAGACTACTTTGCCGAATCCACGGAGCATCGAATGGAATACTTACCTCAGTCAACCAGTCAATGGGAATACTACGCCTTTTCTCATTGATATCAGTTTGGTGTCATGTAGGTGGGGGCCTCACAACTCAACTCCTACAGCACAGAGAATTTTGCAATGAGATTATTATTGTCATACCAGGTCAGAACTCTGTAAATAACTCGACAGGGTTCCAAGCAGATAATTACCTTGGTCTGTCTGTAGAAGTTGTAATTTCAGCGACATATTTGGCAATTGCGAGGGAGTTCCTGACATCGCAGCTGTCGATGTTAGGTGCTACCTGGTAACAAAAAGAACAAATATGCTGAAATATGAAAGAGGTACTTCAAAAGCAGGATGCTGACCATGTAAATGTCTAAAGATCGATTAAATCTTCCATCAACTTATATGAACCAGTTGTTCACAAAATGTCATGGCATCGTGACCCACAGGCATGACACCCAGACAAACTTCGTTTACTAACTATAATTAGCGTGTCCAGCATGCCATCTACCCTACACAAAAAAAGAACGCGCTTCTTTCGCTAATAATTTTAGGATGTCATGCTTTTCATATGGACAACAGGCATTGCCGCATTCATACCCCCAATACTACATATAATCCCCGAAACAGAAAAGATCCGCTAGTATAGTCGCTTCTGGCAGTCTGGGGCACCACAGTAGCATGGCAGCTTGATGATTTCAGCATCCACAGAAACGACGTTGTTCAAGACATAGCCATAGTCGTAGCAATGCTCCGGCAAAGCACGTATGCCAGTTAGAACTCAAGAGAAGTTATATAGTTTTTCCTGTAGAAATTGTTGAGATGCAACAGAAATCAATTAACCTGAAGTGGAAGTACCGTGTCGGCAGCAAAAAGCATCACCTTTTCTAGCTTGACGTCGTGGTGATTGGTTAGGACACATTGGGCGAAGAGGTTAGGGTTGCAGCCATGGTTTATGAACCTTGCAAAACTTCCAATGGAGCCAGCATCAATGCAGTACTCCGGTGCCGGTGGTGCCTCGGAATTGTTCTCAACATGAAGTGATGGCATATGCATATCAGACCCTGACCTTTTCTCTACAAGAGTGGAAACAAATCATTTACAAACATCCATTTTTCAGAGACAAACTAAGAAATCGAGCAATGAGACAAATGATGCGTAAGAAATAAAAGCTTTAAGTGAAAAATTAGTACCTCCAGTCCTCGGCAACACACCAACATACTCACAGATTGGAGCCCCGGGGAGGATGGCTACACATATCATCATTAAGTAAAAAAAATCTGTATGTAATTATAAAAATCTGAATCTGAATGTGACCACCTTTGATGAAACAAAAAACTGCTAGGAATTATGGAACAGAACAACGAACAACATTGATCCTGCCACAAATCAAACTCATTGAATGCTGTAATCTGTGGGTGTAACTGTACAAAACCATTAAATTCGACTAATATAGGCTTTAAGCAAAAAAATCATAGGAACTAACACCATGTTATCATTACTATACCGTGCAATTTTTTTTACTTATTTAATATTCTATTATCTACTTAGCAGTAATCCATGATGGCTATCAAGAATCCATCCATAATATAAAAAAGCATCACCTGTATAAGAAAAAATTAAGCTAAAAAATCAAGTTCCTCTTGCAAACTTTTTCCACCACCAGCACAGGGGTTCGGCATGGAGAGGGCGGCTGGGTTGGCTGGGGAAGTGGGGTGGATGCTAGGCGAGGCGGAAACTTGAGGGAATGTGCTTGCCGACCAGATGCCATCCAACAACTGCTAACTGGCCACCTCGAAATCGTGCACAGCGGTGACGTTATCCCTCAAGCATCTAGATGATATATTGGGTAGCTGGCCATGGTTAACTTCAGAGGTGCAGTTGTTGGTCACGCTGAAGAAAATGCAACGGGTGTTGTAGGCTTGCGAACACACAAAACTTCCTCTGATAAAATTCAGTTTCGAACCAAATAGATATGAGCTTTAAACTGAGATATCAACAGCTCTCAGCAGGTGAAATCGGGCCTTCAACGAAACACAGCCCAAATTTCAATCTGAACAAAATAAAGGAAAATTTGAATGGGGAAAAACTTAAGATCAGAAACAAACCTACCCACCTGGATGGTTCACGCAAACGGGCAATGGCGCACAGTGGATGGCGCGGTGGCGGGGAAGGCCGCGGGGAGGGGCCGGCGCCGCGGCCTGGCTCGGTGGAGGGGCGGGCTGCGGTGGCGGGGACGGCCGCGGTGGCCGGAAGGGCCGCGGGGAGGGGGCGGCGCCACGGCCTGCAACGGGTGGAGGGGCGGCGGGCAGGGGGGGCTGTGGTGGCGGGGCTGGTCGGGGGAGGGCTTCGGTGGCGGGGAGGGGCGGGCCGGAGGCGGTGCTGGGGCGGTGACGGGGAGGGGCGGGCTGGCGGGCTGGGTGGTGGCCGGGAGGGCCGTGGGGAGGGGCGGGCCGGCGGCGGTGCTAGGCGATGGCGGGGAGGGGCGGCGTCGGGAACACGGGGTTGGGGCGCGGTTCGGTGGTGGCTGGGAGAGGTGGGGAGGAGAGAGAGAGGGGTGGGGTCGGGCTGGGGGAGAGAGAGAGGGGGGTGGGGCCGGGCTGGGAGAGACAGAGAGGGGTGGGGCTGGGCTGGGAGAGAGGGGAGGAGATTTTTTTTGTGAAGAAGAGGGGGAGGAGATAGTCACACTTCTTTGCCATCAGCCAACGGATGGCATAGGCCCACATCTTTGCCATCAGCCAGCGGATGGCAAAGCCCCACCTCTTTGCCATCAGCCAGCTGATGGCAAATAATCTTTGCCGTCGGCTGGCAGATGGCAAAGAGGTGGGGCTAATGGGCCGTTATAGCTCCGTCATCCACTGGACCCCACCCACTTCTTTGCCATCTGCCAGCGGATGGCAAAGATTCTTTGCCATCTGCTGGCAGATGGCAAAGAACTGGCTGATGGCAACCAGGTTCTTTGCCATCTGTCATTTCTTTGCCATCTGTTTTTTGTAAGCAGATGGCAAAGAACTGACTGATGGCAAATTCTCTGTTTCCAGTAGTGATGTCAATCTTCCACACTTTAGAAAAAATCTTCTCTGTTATCTTCATTTTTGATCTTGTAAACCGTCGTGACGTCATACTTCAAAATTACGATAAACCATCCTGACGTCATCCATCCGTTGATGTCGGAGATTTCCTTCATTTAATATATATCCAGTCATCGACACAACACCTTTATTAACTTATCCATTTTTTGGGCTCCTCGATTCCCATACTTGCCAGTTTTTCACTTCGCCTTATAAATAGGACCGAGGGGTCATTTTCACCGTTTCCCCCCGTGCCTCTTTGTGTCGTATTCCTCGGGTTGCTCAGCTTCTGGAACTCCACCGCCATCGCCGACCGTCGTCTCTGCTCCGACCTTGGCCGCTGCATTGCCCTGATCGTACCAGAAAACTGCGGCGCCCTTCCGCTTCCTCACCAGCTCCGGTAAGTTCTCGGCTTTTTTCACCATAGATCTGTTCTAGGGTTTCGACATTCTTCACAGTTCTTCCGAAGTTCATCAGTGCTATTCTTCCCTGTTCTTCCTTTAATAGATGGACACTTCATGCTTGATGCATCTCTTGCCGTAGCTTACCTACCATGGTCATCACAAATCCTTATGCGCAAAGAACTGATCTAGTATGTCAAAAATTGCTTCAGTTCTGTACCCCTTCAAGATCCAATTATTTTTGCTTTTCTGTCTTATCTTTAGATCCGAAAGTTTTATACATCACTGTGAGATCTATTTCTATGTTCCTGTGAGATCTGTTTCTCCTCGCACCAATATAAGCGGTTTAACATTGTATAAATAGTCTATGACATTAGCCCTCTGATAAACCGGAAAAGCATGTTACCTTCATAATAATGCTCCGGTTTAACAGTGTCTGATCAATCCTGCGCTAGCATTACCTTTCTTTCTCATTATACTAGTCTCCGGGTTGTACCATTTATCATATCAGTATGTTTCTTACTCCCTTGTCTCTTGTGTATAACCATGCGTAATTTATAAACCGGGCTTTCATTTTCAGTTTGTTTGCTTTGCAATGGCCAAACAATTCACTGCCTGCAACTGGGCTCGTTCCCGGGTTACCGAGGATCAATTGAATGAGATGGTTAGCATCGGCTCTCTGCCTAAGAAAACTGAGATCAAATGGCGAGTTCTAGGAACAGAGAATCCTCCAACCCCAAGACAAGGCGAGGTGGTAATCTTTGTTGACCATATAGGCCGTGGTTTCAAACCGCCAGGGTCAAAATTTTATCGAGATGTACTTGCCAGCTTCCAACTGCATCCACAAGATATTGGTCCCAACTCAGTCTCCAACTTATGTAATTTCCAAGTCTTCTGTGAAGCCTATTTACAAGAAGAACCAACTGCAGAATTGTTCCGGGATTTCTTTCACTTAAACCGACGCACAAAGTTTGTGAATGGCCCGAACACAGAGCTTGGTGGTGTCTCGATTCAAAAGCGGAAAGAAGTGGAATTTCCTCATGCCAAACACCATAGCCACCCAAAGGAATGGAACCAAACATGGTTCTATTGCAGAGACACTTCGCCTGAGGATGAAAATCCCCTCCCCGGCTTCCGTGATCATAGATTATCCAATACTCACCCAATGCCACAACGCCTGAGCTCTTCAGAAAGGGCAAAATACGCTCCTCAAATCGCCAAGCTCCGGGCCTTTATGGCAAATGGTTTAACAGGCGTGGATTTTGTGCGCTGTTGGATATCCTGGAGTATCTTGCCGCTAAGCCGGCGTCCCGGTTTAATGTGTGAATATACCGGCGAAGTTGATGATCCTCAACACCACTGCAACATCCAATTATCTGAGGAAGAAGTTACCAAAGGTGTCAAGAAAATTCTGAATGAATCGGAACTGGTCTGTAGTCAAACCGGTCTGAGTCCCTTCTACACCAAGAACAAACCGCCTGTTGTAAGCATTACATTTCCTCTTCATCTCTAATATCTTTGACTTATACAAGTTGTAACCCTTCTTCCTTATATATATAGGGTGATGACCATTTCTGGAAACGGAAATCCATAGAGAAAGTGGCAAAGCCAACTGGAGATAAAGTGGTCAAACCAACCCGCCCGAAGACCAAAGCCGTAAAACGGACGTCAAAGCGGAAAACGGCTGATCGGATTAATATGGAACTTGATGATGATACTGATGACCCAGAAGATGAGGTAGAACTTGACTCACTTGGCTCTCTTTTTATGCATCTTGTTAACAATGATCTTCCTCAGGAGGAGGCAGAAGCTAGTCAGGCTGAGGACGTAGAGGTAATTACCCTTTCCTCCGGTACAGACTCTATACCAACACAAAAAAACTCACCAAACAATCCGAAAAGTAAGCTTTTCTCATCCTCTTGCTCACTTGGATCCAACATTTATTTTGAAGACTCAACAGCATGAAGCTCGTCGGACAACCCGGCACAGTGGCCAACAGGTCACCTCTGCCGGTTTACCTGATACTCCGGTTCGGAAGCGCCGGTCTGAGGTCTATCCTACTTCTGACCATTTATCCCAAGGCAGGTTATTTTAGACAGACTCTTAATCCATCCGATTCAAATTATCAGGTGACACCTCCTTCCTCTTCTGGTGAATCGACAACAACTCAACTCCCCCCTTTGAAAACTGTGGCTGGGTGAGTTATGAAAAGCCTTTCCTTTCAATGCGCCCTACATCTTTTGAACAGGATGTTTAACCCTTTTTTATTCTATTTGCAGGGCCAAAGCCAGACCCAGCAAGAAAGCGCGGGTCACCAATCCGCCAGAAGACCTTGTTGCCGAAGAAGAAGAACCAAGAGGCGAACCAGAGCAGACTAGTGAACCGGAAGGCCTCCATCCTAAAACAACTTTTGATGATCCGCCCCTTGACGGCCAACATACTGACGAACCAACAGCTGTCGAGCCTGCCGCCCCTGATACTGAACCGGCATAACCAAACGGGCTAATCCAATGAAAGACACTGAAATTCGATCATCATCCACCAAAAGGCCAAGGTGATGATGTTATTATTACTGGAACAGGCCACAGCTCTCCTGGTCATCCCGTCATTTTGGCTCAGCATAGTGCCAAAGAAGAGCAAATTGCTAGGGATAAAGGAAAATAGAGCAGCGATTTATCAAACGATGCTCATCTTAACGCTGATGAGCTTCATTCCGGCTTCTTGAACCGTCTGCACTCAAACCGGGATTATGAAGCCGGTTTGGTGAATTTGATGAAAGATCGATACGACGTAAATACTTCTCCCTTGCACGTTGATTTATGGCTGAAATACTATTCCAAGTAGCCTCCAAGAGCCGTTTTATGATTGTTAATCATAAACCGGATCTTTGTGACACTTCATCATTGATCCTTGCGAAGGCGTGTCCTCAATCATAGATAGGACTCATGTTTGAAAAATTAGATAACGTTCTGTAGCATAGCCCCCAAAGGCCGGTTTAACTTGACAAGTGAATCCGGGTTTTAATCCACACCGCCGGTTTAGAACAAACGTACATTAGCCCCCAAGTGTCAAGGATAATACTTGCATTGTTCTGGAGACTTGTATAGAGGGTAGTATTTGAGAGCAAATAGGCATTAGCCCCCAAGTATGAAGTGGATAACTTGTTATATGCTTTATACTTAGTGCATAAATATGTTGTTTTGTTGAATATACCTTCAATGTTGCAGGCTAAACTGAGAAGCAAAGATGCCCAGAACTCTGACTTGCAAGAAAATGTGAAGTCTCAACAAGCCGAAGCTGCAAAAGCCAAAGGGGAGCTGACACAAGCCCTGGCCGAAATGGAAAAATTGAAAGAATCCTTCAACCGAGACCGTGCTGAATGGGAAACTGAAAAAGCCGGTTTCACCAAAAGAGCTGTAGATGCCGAGGAAGCCCTGAAACCAGTGGTTGAAGAACTAGCCCGTTTGAAGCGCCAAATCAATGCTATGACCTCTGCTATCTTTGGTAAGTGTCTGCTTATGTATGTTGCTCTAGTCAATGAATCTTAAAACTGACCAAAGTATTGATAAAATCTTTGGCAAGAACTGATGCGGGGGTCACGTCGAGGCAGTCGGCGAGGTCGGGGACGAGCTGATGCGGCAGGGACGGCGAGGGGGATCTCCGGCGACCGAGGTTGAAGATGAGCTCGGTGCAGCGTCTCCGGGGCAAGTGAGCGCTCGGGGATAGGTCGGGGCAAAGCAGTGGACGACGGCGGAACTTTCTGGCACGGCGAGGCAACGAGTGGACGGCCGTGGCTGCCGTTTTCACAACGGCACGGGTGCGGCGGCGTCGGCCGTGGTGTCGAGGAAGCGAGGGAGAGAGGCAGGGGGAGAGTGGAGCGGTCGAGGGGTCCAGGGGGAATGGGTGGCACTCGTTGAGGACGTCCGGGCGTCGGCAGAAGCAGGAGGTGGCCGGCGTGTGGCTGTGGGCGCCGGCCACACGCCTCTCGTCCTCCTGGCGAGAGGAGGAGGATGACTGGCAGTGGCCAGTGGGCTGGGCCGAGCTGGTGGGCCAGGTGGGCTGCGCCAGGTAAGTCTCTGTTCTCTCTCTCTCTCTCTTTGTTTTTTCATTTATTCTATTATTTCTGTAACTTCAGGGATTTATTAAAAATGCCAGGGCATTTCCAAAAATCATAAAATTAATCATGGCTACTGCTTAGAATATATCCAACAGCAAACATTTTAGTTTATGATTATTTGAGCATTTAAAATATTTTATAGCATTTAAATGCCCAAATGCAAATACTATAAGAATTAATCCAATGGCCTTAAGATGTCCTAGAAAAATGTGCACCATTTTTGCCAGAGGTTTTAACCCAAAACAAAAAGGGTGGGCTTTTTAGAAGGGCATTTCAGGTTCATTGAAAAAGTTTTTAGTAAACCCTAGTTGTTCCAGGGGGGTGCTGGGGGTTCTGTCATCCCCATTTCAGTTTTCTGGGAATTTAAACATGATGCAACACTCTAATGCTTGAACTAGGTAGGGTGTGACAACTCACCCCCACTCAAAAGAATCTCGTCCCGAGATTTAGGATCCTCCGGGAAGAAAGTGGGGTACTCGAGTCGAAGACGATCCTCCCTTTCCCAAGTGGCGTCCTTTTCGGAATGGTGTGACCATTGAACCTTGAGGAACTTGATATTATGGCGTCGAGTGGTACGCTCGGCTTGATCAAGGATACGAACGGGATATTCCCGATATGAGAGGTTATCTTGTAGATCAAGCGTTTTGTTGTCCACTCCACGGATAGGATCCGCGAAGCAACACCTATGTTGAGAAACGTGGAAGACATCGTGAACTCTGGAAAGATGTGAAGGTAGTTCCAATTGGTAGGCAACTTCTCCCCGTTTGGCAAGAATGCAAAAGGGTCCAATTTGCCTTTGATACCGAAACGATGGGTTCCCTTTAACGGAGTAACCCGAAGGTAAGCCTTCTCGCCGACTTCAAAAGCCATGAGCTTATGTTTACGATCATATTGGCTCTTTTGACGAGATTGGGTTGTTTTAAATTTCTCACGGATAACGCGAACCTGCTCTTCTGCTTCCTGAATCATATCCGGGCCAAAGAGTTGTCTTTCCCTGGTTTCTGACCAGTTAAGAGGCGTTCGACATTTTCGTCCATAGAGAACTTCGAAAGGAGCTTTGTCCAAACTAGCTTGATAACTATTGTTATAAGCAAACTCCACGAATGGAAGGCATTTCTCCCAACCCATTCTGAATGAGATGACAGAAGCTCTGAGCATATCTTCCAGAATTTGATTGACTCGCTCTACTTGACCACTAGATTGAGGATGGAAGGCGGTGCTAAAAGAGAGAGGAGTTCCCATAGCATTTTGGAAACTTTCCCAAAATCGAGAGGTGAAGAGACTCCCACGGTCTGAGTTAATTTCCAATGGAACACCATGAAGAGACACTATTCGGGAGATGTATAAGTCAGCTAGCAGGCTAGCGGTGATACTCTCACGAACAGATAGAAAGTGGGCTACTTTGGAAAGACGGTCGATCACGACGAAGATGGCATTATTCCCTCTCTTGGTCCTGGGAAACCCAGTAATGAAATCCATACTGATTTTATCCCATTTCCACTCAGGAATAGCCAAAGGTTGAAGGGTGCCAGCAGGCCGTTGATGCTCTGCTTTAACACGACGACAGACGTCGCAGCTAGCAATGTATTGAGCAATTTCTCTCTTCATCCTAGTCCACCAAAACCTCTGGCGTAGGTCTTGATACATTTTAGTACTACCGGGATGAATGGTGATAGGGGATTCATGAGCTTCCTTAAGAATCAACTGGCGTAGATGTTCTTTCTTGGGAACCACCAAGCGGTTCTCGAAGAAGACAACACCTCGCTCATCCATGGAAAAACATTTAGCAACTCCGCTAGCAATGTTTTCCATAATCCAGAATATGCCCTTATCACGCTTCTGGGCAGCTATGATTTGATCCGTAAGGTTAGGCTTCGCCACCAGGGTGGATAGAAATCCTCGAGGAACAATGTGAAGATTAAGCTTGTGAAATTCCTCATGGGGAAGTGGTTGACTTTGTTGTAACATCAGGTTGTTACAATAAGATTTACGACTTAGCGCATCAGCCATGACATTGGCTTTACCCGGGGTGTAAGTTATTCCTAAGTCGTAATCCGAGATCAACTCGACCCAACGTCTTTGCCTGAGATTCAAATCCGGTTGGGTGAAGATATATTTCAAACTTTGGGGATCGGTGAAGATCTCGCAACGATTACCGAGGAGGTAATGTCGCCAAGATCTAAGTGCATGGACTATAGCTGCAAGCTCTAGATCATGTGTGGGATAATTTTCCTCATGTGGGTGTAATTTCCGTGAAGCATAGGCAATTACCTGATGATCTTGCATGAGTATGCAACCTAGTCCTTGTCGCGAGGCGTCGCAATAGATAATCAAGTCCTTGGAGAAATCTGGTGGTACCAGTACAGGAGCAGATGTCAGGCGTCTTTTCAGTTCCTGAAAGGTGAACTCGCACTGTGGAGTCCACGTGAACTTTTTATCTTTCTTGAGGAGTTCAGTTAGAGGTTTAGCAACCTTGGAGAAATTCTCGACGAAGCAGCGGCAATAGCTCGCTAAGCCAAGGAAGCTCCAAACTTGCTTGACCGTCTCAGGTGGAGTCCAATCAAGGACAGCTTGAACTCGCTCGAGATTGACAGCAATACCCTTACCAGAGATTACATGGCCTAGATAGGTCACTTCTGGCAACCAAAATTCACACTTGGAGAATTTGGCATAAAGGCGATGCTCTCGAAGTTTCGTCAATACCAGCGTTAGATGTTCGGCATGTTCATCTTCATTCTTGGAGTAGATGAGTATGTCATCGAGGTATACTACGACGAATTTATCCAAATACTTCATGAAGACCGAGTTCATTAACCGAGAGAAGGTGGCTGGGGCATTGGTTAGACCAAAGGACATAACGGTGTACTCGTATTGGCCATAACGAGTAACAAAGGCCGTTTTGGGAATGTCCCTGTTTCTATTTTTGATTTGATGGTAGCCCAACCTCAAATCCATCTTGGAAAAGACTGAGGATCCAGCGAGCTGATCATACATATCGTTGTTCCTGGGAAGCGGATACTTGTTCTTGATGGTGACCAAGTTGACAGGTCGGTAATCTACAACCATTCGATCCGTTCCATCCTTCTTCTTGACGAAGAGGATGGGGCAATCCCAAGGAGAGAAACTAGGACGGATGAAACACTTTTTCAAGGACTCATCGAGTTGGTTCTTAAGCTCGGCTAGTTCTAAGGGTGCCATTTTATAGGGTCTTCTAGAAATTGGAACGGTTCCTGGAACAAGGTCTATCACAAACTCGACATCCCTGTCAGGTGGAACACCTGGCAGTTCTTCTGGAAAGACATCCGGAAAGTCTCGGACTACCGGAACATCCTCAAGGTCTAGAAGGGGGTTGGCATTTAGGGAGTAAAGCTGGCGCTTGGCCACTCGAGTTAAGACATTGACTGTCTTGCCCGATGGGTGAGTAAGTTGAACGGTTCTAGTGGCACAATCAATCTTAGCATAATGAGCTGACATCCAGTCCATACCCAAGATGATGTTAATGTCCGAGGACTTGAGAGCTATTAAGGATGCAAGGAAGACAAGTCTATCGACAAGAATTTCGTTCCCATGGCTTACTCTAGAAGTTTGCCATCTAGAGCCAGGGGTTTGAATTTCCATGGTAGCGGGCATGTCACAGAATGTCGTGTTATGCAATCAGGCATAGTTCTCGGATATGAATGAATGAGATGCTCCAGTATCGAAAAGAACAGATGCCGGATGGCAATTAACAAGGAGCGTACCAAGGACAACGTTAGGATCCTCATGAGCCTCCTCGGCTGAAACATAGTTGACATGGCCATGTGCAGTGGTGACCGGCTTGGCGTAGATTGTCTTTCCCACTGGCTTACCACGACCAACAGACTTTCCAGACTGATTGGGGTTGTTGTTCTGAGGAAACTCCCGGTATAATGACCCGGCTCTCCACACTTGAAACATGTCACAACATTGGGGCATGGAGCAGCATTAGCAGCGGGGCCACCATAGGGATTGGGCGGTGCAAACTACTGGTTGGGGCGTGGCACCTCAAAGGATGGCCTCGGAATGAACCTGGGTGGTAGTGTCGTGCTTGGAATCCACACCTGGCGCTTCTGAGATCCAGAGCCGGATGAAGAGCCAAAATCACGAGAGTGCTTGTGTGAAGCGTCATAATCAGACTGGCCTGTCTCAGCACTGATGGCTTTGTTGACCAACTTCTGAAAGGAGGTGCACTCGTGCAGAGGAAGATCGCGGCAAAGCTCAGGGCTAAGTCCCTTGCGGAACCTTGCCTACTTCTTAGCGTCGGTGGATACCTCTTCAAGAGCATATCGTGCCAGATTCCCAAATTCACAACTATATGCATCCACAGTCAGTCTTCCTTGGGTAAAATTGCAGAACTCTTCCCTCTTGCGATCTATGAGACCTTCCGGGATGTGATGCTCACGGAAAGCCTCGCTGAATTCAGCACAAGTAGTGATTTGGCCGACCGGGCGCATAGCTTCAAAATTTTCCCACCAAAGGCTAGCAGGGCCTTCGAGGTGATATGCGGCATAAGTAACCTTATCAGCTTCGGCTACGTTGGCAGAACGTAGCTTGTGGGTGATGCTGTGAAGCCAGTCATCCGCGTCGAGAGGCTCGACGGAATGGTTAAACTTTGGTGGGTACAACTTGATGAAGTCATTGATTGACACCAAGTCATTTCGCTGATGGCGTGCAGTGTTCTGCTCAATCCGCTCCAGCAAGTGGTTAGTCTCACGCTTGTTTCTTTCCGCCTCCAGCATCACTTCGGCCAGAGAAGGTGGGTGAGGCAGATTTTCACCCCTAGCTGCACTGGCTTCCCCCTCCTCCGGGGCAGCAGGGTTGCTGCGGGTGTTGACCATCCTAGGAGAAAACAAGACAATGGTTTAGATAAGGATGGCACAACTTAGCAAGGAAGTGCAGAATGTAATGGATAACGCGGAATGCAGAGATGTTCATCCGTATGTCATGGTAATATAGAACTGCCATATATATACCAACGATCATACATACCATACATAGTTTAGTACAAGCCCAGGCTATGGTACAACTATGATGAAAGATGTTACATCTCATCGGAGGCATTCCAAGCTCCTATACATTATTTGTCTACACCTCCGGAATTGATTACACACTAAGTCATATTCCACAAGTCACGCAGGATAGTGGAGATACAACTATTACAATACTAGTGATACTACTACTAACTCAAACAGCTCCATAGTAGTTCTCATAGAAGTCACCTCCATAGCCTGGAAGTTCAACGTTATCATCCGGGAATAGACGGTCCTGAGGAGCTTGTGGACCAAAGGGGCTAGGATGAGGTCTTGGACCAACAAACGGTGGCCTGCGGGGACCACGGGGTGGGGTGATGCCTCCCACATCACGCTAATCCACCATGTCTGGCAGAGCAGATCTCACAGGATACAGATCACTTGTATCCATACATCCAGCTTGCACCGTAGGTGCAAACCAAGTCAAAGTGGCCCAATGATCAGCACGGGTGTTGAAAAGCTCCAGTCTCAAGGCCCGATTCTCTTGGTCCTTATCCTCAAGCATCTCGGCAGTGATACGAGTTAGTGAGTCCTCCTGAGTGGAGTCAGCATAGATAGCCTGGAGATACCCTTGCGCTCCCGGAAGTGAAGCTGGCATATAACAGAAGTCGGTGTTCCGAAGCAGGCCAGTCCAGACTCGCATGATGGTCATCATGGAATAGGAAGCATCCTACATAGCCATCTCAACAGTAACCCCGAGTCCATAGGAATAGTGGAGGGGCTCGGTGGATCCAGGATAAGAAGGAAATATCCTGACGGTGTAGAAATATTGGCTTTGATTAAAGTCTCGAAATTGCTCTTCGACCGTGTATTCGGGATACCAACGGTAACCCGTCTCGATCATTACCCGGACTAACATAGCAGTATGACCGGGCACACCGAGGCACCGGGTCAGGTGAACCACTTGGTTTTGAGCATGAGTGGCCATCTGAAAGCACAACCACAATGCAAAGACATTAGAATTTCTAGGGAAAATTGGACAGCATAACAGCTGTAAATGCTCAGAAGACATCCACAACAGTTGCAATACCACTCAACAACATCATATCAAGGTTCTGATTCAATTGGCAACATACTAAAAGTAGTAGAAACTGTACTGAGGCTTGTAACAACAATCCTATAAGTTACTACGGATTAGTAACACGTGAACCTGACAGAAGAAGAGAGCCTAGTCCTTAACCCATGTTGAATGAGAAGAGAATGACTCAGACTAGAGGGCATAAGGTAAAGGAGTAAAAGAGCCTTATGTTCCCTCCCACAATCAATTCCCCTACATATAACTAAAGCATTTCTAGACTCGACATCGACCAGTTTGGGGCAATGAACCTACAGGCAGTCCGGCTCTGATGCCAACCCTGTCAGGACCCCGATTCCAAGTCACATCGATCTAGCCGGTAACACCTCATATCACATTGCGGCCTCACGCATGGTATCCCACGGGTGTCGCCTTACCATGGCCCGGATCGTTTGCGCCTTTTGGCTCACGTATATGATAGTGTCGCTAGCATCCATATGATAGAGAACCCGGGCTGACATGGCTAGTCGTGAACCCAAAGCGGCACAGACCTATGGAGACAGGCATACATGAATCAAATCGAACATGTCGGTCATCAGCGAGTGAATCCGGGCTGTAGCACTGGGCTAACAGGACTTCGGGGAACCCGGGCTGTAGCAGCCTAGGCAGGACTCCGGATGTCACCGCGTGACATTTCCCCGAAGGGACAGACATAGGAACGAAGTGAAACACATGTCGGCCAGTCAAGTGTCCAGAGCAGTATTGCTGGGCTAGCAGGACTCCGGTGAACCGGGCTGTAGCGGACTACTATCGGTCAGGAAGCACTAGACTACATTTCCCCATATGAGAGGCTGCCAAGGATAAACAACTAGATTGTCGGATCCCACTCATACCGAGCATTTCAATCACACACACAATATGCCCGATATGAGTACATACAACATGGCATCACAACAAAACTCTACAACTCAACTACTTTATTTAAAGGCTCCAGAGAGCCATACATAACATGTTCATACAGGTAGGGGTCACATGACCCGACACTCAAATCATACAAGCATACAAGCACATGCGGAAGCAAATAGTCTGAGTACAGACACTAGAAAGAAAGAAGGCTTCTCGAAGCCTGTCTATCTACATAGGGCCCTCCATGGCCAGGATCACCTCCTGGGTGGCTAGTCACTCATCGACATCAAGGTCTATGTAGAACCCATCGGAGGGGGCGGTGTTGTCGTCTGAAAACAGTAATTAAGCAAACATGAGTACAAAGGTACTCAGCAAGTCTTACATCAGAACCTACTATATATGCTCATTCTCAAGAAGGTGGTGGAGTTATTGCAGCAAGCCAGCTTTGACTCTTGGCTAAGCTATCCTACGAGACTCCACTAGTAAAATAGTTTTCGCACACTAGTCCACTACTCACCAACACGATACTCTACCGGGGATCCTCCCTCGTCATCCTACGAGAGGGCCATCCTCGGTACTCACACTTATCTTGAGTCTTTTAGTAGTATCCATTAACTTGTCTATGAACTATATAGGCAACCAAGTAGTCCTTTTTCGCGGACGCGACTATTCAAATAGTTTTATGCCCTGCAGGGGTGTACTTCATCACACATGTTTTCACCACTTAGCGTCTGCACACGACATGTGCTCGGCAGACTTCAAGGGAAAACCGACGTGGGTGTAGACCACGACCTGACTAACCGCACAAGTCTCTAGTCCAGGTTTATCGCCTATTCAGGTTCCATCCGCAAGGAAATCTGGCCGGGGTGTGCTCAACGGTCCCAAGACGTCAAACGGGCGCCCGGCATACCCGTATCTACCGCATCATAGCCCACCCCTAGGGTCAGCGCTATGCACGGCCACCAACACATAACCTACAAACACCAAAAACTAGTTGCAACTCCTGGACAGAGGGCGAGAGGGGTCGGTAAGTCGAGCGGGGTCATATTTCAGGGCCCAATGTGTGGTAGTAGCTGAATCTTAAATCACGCATACAGATCTCAGTTCTTACGGACGGCCTCAATGAAACAACCCACCATGTACTCCTACATGGCCTCTCATCGATACCTTTACCAAAACATGTTCAACACATCCCTAACATTACCGACATAATCATTTCACTCTAGCCCATCACCCAGATGAACCAGACCTGACACAACCCTAAGCATAGCAGGCATAGCAAGGTAGGAATCACATACATGGCTCAATCAACTCCTACACATGCTAGTGGGTTTCATCTAGTTACTGTGGCAATGATAGGTCATGTAGAGGATAAGGGTTCAACTACCGTAGCACACAGCAGTTTGAATCGTGTTGTCTTAATGCAGTAAACAAGAGCAGAAGCGAGAACATGGGTTTGTATCGGAATGATCAATGGGTTGCTTGCCTGATGTAGTGGTAGTAGGGTACTGCCCTTCAGACGGATACTCGGGGTTATCCTCGGAGGCAGAACCTACCACGAAAGACACACCGAACATAATCAACACATGACAATATGCAACAATATGATGCATGCTATGACATGGCAAAATGAATGTGTCTTGGCCTAATGCAAGCTAAAACATAAACGAATGAACTCATTTGAATCAAAGATTCAAATGTTAGTTCATTTAACATAGCCTTATTAGTGCATTATCTTATTTTGCTTAAACAGCAAGGTTAACTTGTTTTGTCATGCATGAAACTATTACAGATGGATAAATTGAATTTTTCTAATCATTTTTCATATATAAATTTTTGCATTTGGAGTTATGGTTGATTTTCTATGATTTTTAGAAGTTTTTGTTATTTTCTGGAATTTCCTATTAAAGAATAAATCCAGAAAAGGATTTACTGCGTCAGCATTGCGTCAGAGTGATGTCAAACCTAACTGGTGGGCCCTGTCTGTCAGTGTCTCAACTAATTAACAGGATTAAGTTAACACTAACTAGCTGTTAGTGGGGCCTGGGCCCACATGTCAGTGACTAAACTAATTATTTAGTTAGTATTAATCCTAAACTAATTAATAAGCCGGCCCCACCTGTCATAGGCTCTGGGAGGGAGTCAACTTGGGCCCACACGGGGTCAAACAGGGTCAAACTCGCCGGCGTTTAGCTGCCGGCGAGGCTAGACGCGGCGGAGTAGCGCGGTTTTGCACTCCGGCGACGAAAAGGACGGCGGAGACCATCTACGTGATGCGGGGAGTGAGCCGCGTCGAGTGGTGGCAGTGGGTGGAGCTGGGGTGGCCGGAAACGTCGCCGGCGACGAGTTTGGCGGCGGCCGGAGCTCGGGTGAGGTCGAACTAGTCACTAGGGGGCACAGAGAGGCGCGTGGTTTATTGCGTTGAGCTCCTGGGGGTGCGGTAGGGCTAGTCGACAGGGTGGCGCGGCTATTGGGTGGCCGGAGCCTCGTCGGCGATGAGCTCCGCGGCGGCGCATGCGGGTGAGCTGCATGCAGTCGCTACGGGGCTCGAGAGAGGGAACGGAGAGGGTGGGGAGGTAGCTGAGCTCATGGGGGGCACGTCGAGGCAGTCGGCGAGGTCGGGGACGAGCTGATGCAGCGGGGACGACGAGGGGGATCTCCGGTGACCGAGGTTGAAGACGATCTCGGTGTAGCGTCTCCGGGGCGAGCGAGCGCTCGGGGATGGGTCGGGGCGAAGCAGTGGACGACGGCGGAACTTTCTAGCACAGCGAGGCAATGAGTGGACGGCGGTGGCTGCGGTTTTCATGATGGCGCGGGCGCGGCTGCGTCGGCCATGGCGTCGAGGAAGCAAGGGAGAGAGGCAGGGGGAGAGTGGAGCGGTCCAGGGGTCCAGGGGGAGTGAGTGGCACTCGTTGAGGACGTCCGGGCGTCGGCAGAAGCAGGAGGTGGCCGGCGTGTGGCTGCGGGCGCCGGCCACGCGCCTCTCGTCCTCCTGGCAAGAGGAGGAGGACGACTGGCAGTGGCCAGTCGGCTGGGCCGAGCTGGTGGGCTGCGCCAGGTAAGTCTCTGTTCTCTCTCTCTTTTTCTGTTTTTTTCATTTATTCTATTATTTCTGTAACTTCAGGGCTTTATTAAAAATGCCAGGGCATTTCCAAAAATCATAAAATTAATCATGGCTACTGCTTAGAATATATCCAACAGCAAACATTTTAGTTTATGATTATTTGAGCATTTCAAATATTTTATTGCATTTAAATGCCCAAATGCAAATACTATAAGAATTAATCCAATGACCTTAAGATGTCCTAGAAAAATGTGCACCATTTTTGTGAGAGGTTTTAACCCAAAACAAAAAGGGTGGGTTTTTTAGAAGGGCATTTCAGGTTCATTGAAAAAGTTTTTAGTAAACCCTAGTTGTTCCAGGGGGGGTGCTGGGGGTTCTGTCATCCACATTTCAGTTTTCTGGGAATTTAAACATGATGCAACACTCTAATGCTTGAACTAGCTAGGGTGTGACAGTCCTGCAACTGGTAAAGCGATTCGGTTTCCCAAGAAGACTCTTCATCAGAGCAGACTACGGTTTCTCCATTAGACACCGGTCCGTCCTCGTACCCTGATCCATGGACGACACCTACGAAAACATGCCTTGCCTCGGGCTGAATCAGCGAAGAACTTGTATGCCGAGCCATTTCGATGATGTCGGTGCAGATGTCCGGCTCGGGGGCCAGTTCGCCGATCTTGCCGATGAAGACGTGAATCCCACCAAAGGGGACCCGGTACCCGTATTTGATTGAATCGGCCTCGGGACCCCATCCTGCATTGTCGATGTAGAGCTTGCCGCGGCAACTCTTCGTCATCTGGCCCATAGCGTATCCCTTGAGTCCATCGAAGCTGCCCTTCAAGAACTCAAAACCATCATGCGATAGCCCCACGGTGGGCGCCAACTGTCGTGGGTTTGTCACGGCAGATGTCCTCATGAAAGGACTTAGTCGTGGAGCCATCGCAATGGGTTACCTTAAAGGGGTTAAGCCGGACAAGGGGACATGGGAGTTTATACTAGTTCGGCCCCTTCGATGAAGGTAAAAACCTACGTCTAGTTGTGATTGGTATCCGCTTTGTCTGGCTCTCGAGTTGTTGTTGTCTGTCTCTAAACTGCGGATGGATCGTCCCTTTATATACATAGCTTGACGTCCGCCGGGCTACAGTTTCCCGAAGCCGGTTTATAAACGTATCCGGTTCGGCCTCTCTCTTTCTATCTTACTATACAAGTTACATGACTAGGCCGGTTTACATTTACAAACTGTAACCCGCCTTTGGGCCCTCCGTAAAGCGCCATCTTCTTTACATCTTCAAGGGCTTCTAATCTTCAAAGAGTCAACCCAGCTACATAAGGCCGGTTTACCTCCAGTAGAAATATCCCCAACACCACCTTCCTCTCTTCGATCATGGTCCTCCTCTCTTTGAGCTTGATCTTCTTCTCCGTCGCCTCCATCAACTGCTTGAACCTCTCCGCCTTCCACTCCTCTGTCGGTGTCAAAACCGGCGGATCTCGGGTAGGGGGTCTCGAACTGTGCGTCTAGGCCGGATGGTAACAGGAGACAAGGGACACGAAGTTTTACCCAGGTTCAGGGCCTCTTGATGGAGGTAAAACCCTACGTCCTGCTTGATTGATATTGATGATATGGGTGTTACAAGAGTAGATCTACCACGAGATGAGAGAGGCTAAACCCTAGAAGCAAGCCTATGGTATGATTGTATGTTGTGATTGTTGTCCTACGGACTAAAACCCTTCGGTTTATATAGACACCGGAGAGGGTTAGGGTTACACAAGGTCGGTTACAAAGGAGGAGATATACCTATACGTATTGCCTAGCTTGCCTTCCACGCCAAGTAGAGTCCCATCCGGACACGAGACGAAGTCTTCAATCTTGTATCTTCATAATCTAACAGTCCGGCCAATGGAGATAGTCCGGCTGTCCGGAGACCCCCTAATCTAGGACTCCCACAGTAGCCCCTGAACCAGGCTTCAATGACGATGAGTCCGGCGCGCAGTTGTCTTCGGCATTGCAAGGCGAGTTCCTTTTCCGAATACATCACAGAAGAATTTGAATACGAGGATAGTGTCCGACCCTGCAAAATAAGTTCCACATTTCACCATAAAGAGAATAATGTTTTCGCAGATCTAATCCGCTAGCTTGTTTTGGTAACATGACGTCATGCCATGGCCCGGTGATTATTCGAACTGTTTCTCTTATCCCGCTCCACAAATAACGCGAGGCGGTTTCTTGACACGTCTTGCCGAAGCGGAGATCGTGTTCTCCTAATTACGGGATACTCATTAATGTGGTCCGTGGGTAACCCAACCGTGTCTAGGACTCCTAGATTATAGGTAAGTCCTAAACGGCTACAGAGAGGACGCTTGATATTCACCCTCTTTATAAGGGGACAAGGTTTTCGCTTTTTCCTCTCGTGCTCAACCAAACCCTTCCCCCTGCCTCGAGTTCTAACACCCAAAGCTCAGGTTAGGTGCTCCGGACCTTCAACCATGTCCGGATCCAGCCTTCAAGGCCGATGGACGCCCTCTTCCATTACGGAAGAGGACATTAAGAAGTTGAGGGAGGCCAGATATCTGACCGCCGAGGTTTCGCATCGGCTGCCTGCTAGAGGGCAGGTCGTCCCTACTCCCGAACCCAATGAGAATGTTGTGTTCGTCTCCCACTTCCTCCGAGGTCTAGGCCTCACTCTGGATCCTTTCGTCAGGGGCTTGATGTTCTATTACGGGTTAGATTTCCATGATCTAGCCCCGGACTCCTTTCTCCACATCATGACTTCTATTGTCGTGTGTGAGGCCTTTCTCCACGTTACCCCTCACTTTGGCCTGTGGCTCGAGACTTTTGAAGTAAGGCCGAAGATGATCGAGGGGAAACAAGCAGTGTGCGGAGGTGCATCAATAGGCAAGATGGCAGGAGCTCCATGGCCGAGAGGTTCCTTTCTAGAGGTGCCCGAATTATGGCAACGGGAGTGGTTTTACGTCACGGCTCCCAGAAGTACCAAGTGGGCGGCTGCCCCCGCTTTCCGCTCGGGCCCCTCACCACAACTGATGTCATGGATTAGCAGGGGTCTGAGCTAGGGTCCAGCCAAGGACGTTCCTATACTGCAAAGCCGCATCCGAGTTCTCTTCGAGGGAGATTTCAATTTGGTTGCGGTAATACAAGTTATGCTGGTTCGCCAAGTCCAGCCTTGCAAACGCAGTCCCTTGCATTTGTGGGAGTTCAACCTAGAGGAGCCACGTGCCATTCAAAGTTTCCTCGCCCTGACGCACGAGGAGATGTACAAGTCATTCAAAGTGGAATGTCCGGAAATTACCGAGGACGCGGGCCTGAGCAGTAACCGCGCCGCCGAACAAGTAAGAAATCCCCTCGCTGAACATGCTGTCTTTTATTCGAAGTTATTTCTGAGAGTCCGCTTTTTGACGAGGACTGGGTAACAAAGGCGAAGATGATCCGGTGCTTGGCTCCCCTCCCTGAGGGTTTGGAAAATCCAGTATTGGAGAAGATGCTCGAGGTCGCACCTTGTCCGGAGCCCTTGAAGGAAGATACCGAGGGAGATAATATGGGAGGATGCGGGCCCCCATTGCTATCCGCTCCAACCGAGGGAGCGAGCGTCTCAACGAAGGAGGATGATCGGGGGAGGAAAAGGGTTGCTTCCGAGGATCCGGAAGCCGAAGCCTCCAAACGGGAGAAGAGGTCTCCCACTAAGGGTCCTGCCTTGGGGGGTGCTTTTGCCACGCAGAGTCCGCGGGGGGATCAGCACTCCAACGAGTCGTAAGTGATCCAAAATCTCTTTCCTCTGAGAAAATAACCACCGCATCTATCTTGCAGTTCAGGCCTCAGCCCTTCTCAAATGAGCTCGTCTTCGGGGGATCTTCTTCTAGAGATGATGGAGAGCGAAACGCCTCCCTCGGAATCCTCCACTCCAGAAGCGGGCGACCCCGGAGTGTCGTCGCGGAGGTCCTCTCCGGATCCGGTAAGGCTAGAAGATAATCCCGTAGACCCCCAAGGTCCCAAGTGTCCGGCTCCCGAAGAGAGCATACGAAAGAGTCCGGCACCGTCTAGTGTGCGGTCAGACATTCTGAGGGAGTTGATGGGGCGAGCGGCCATCTCAGAAGAGCACCGTACGCTGATGGGTACGGTGATGGAGAGAATCTCGTCTGCTGAAAGCGGATTACATGAAGCCTTTATGAGTCTATTGACAGGCTTTGAGGTATGTGAGATAATATGTGATAGTACTGCACATGTTATAGTAGCCCCTGAGACTCTGGTTGTCGTCGAGAACGGCGGTGAACAGAGGATCAAATTCCCAGGCAATAACCAATCTGCCTTTATGTGCAGGTGGTGGGAGCAGTAACCGCGCCGCCGAACAAGTAAGAAATCCCCTCGCTGAACATGCTGTCTTTTATTCAAAGTTATTTCTGAGAGTCCGCTTTTTGACCAGGACTGGGTAACAAAGGCGAAGATGATCTGGTAAAGCGGAACGTAAGGCACCAAAACAAAGGAGCCGGGCAAACCCAACATTTGACCAAAGACAATGATTCGAAGCTGATGCATATAAGGCCGAACTCGCGACGCCGAACACTCCCTAAGGAATTCGGTCTTTATGGTATAAACCGGGACGAAATAGTACCGCTTGTAATAAGCCCCTTCTGTCCAGGTACATGCATTATCCTAGCATGGCGACATGCCAAGACGTCAGCATCCTTCTCAATTTTGCTGAGAAGTCGATGGATATGTATCAACAAGAGACAGTAAAAAAGGTTTACGCAGGGTCTTAATCTAAAAAGAATCCTTGGAGCGGGTCCCTGCTGCACGTCTGCGCCTGTGTCTCCGTTGTGCCGTATCCTGGACGGGTGTAGCATGATGATCATCTGTAAAAGAGAGGAGCTGAGGTGAAAAAAGCTGCCGTGCAAAAAGATAGTTTTTTAAAGAAATCATTTATAATTCTAGGTAAGTAAGAATCGCTACTTGTCTGCGCACGTTTAGCCCCTTGTATTTGTAATAGGGATGTGATCATTGATCCAGTATAAATTGCATATGGCTGCGCCGGACTAGTCTAGCCGTGTCCGAGGTCGTGACGACCTGCTAAATGCTTTAGCTAGTGAGGCAATTTTTAGTGCGCAGCTGCCAGGGCAGTCGCACGCTCTTCGGCGCGCAGAGATCGCTTAATACTTCCGTTCACTGTAATGATGCCATGTGAACCGGGCATCTTGAGTGTGAGGGAATCATAGTGTGGTATTGCATTAAAGCGAGCAAAAGCTTCGCGTCCGAGTAGTGCTTGATAGCCACTTTGGAACGGAGCGATGTGGAAGGTTAGATGTTCGCTACGGAAGTTATCGGGGAGGCCGAATATAACTTTTAGTAGCAGGGAGCCCGTGCAACGAGCCCCTAGGCCTGGCGTTACTCCTTTAAAGGTAATATTGCTATGGTGAATTTTTCTTGGGTCTATCCCCATTTCACGGATTGTATCCTGGTATATCAGGTTTAGACTGCTGCCACCATCCATCAGGACTCGTGCGAAGCGGTATCCGTCAATTATTTGGTCTAATACTAGGGCAGCCCATCCTTCTCTTCGGGCGTATTTTTCTGGGAGTGCCGTTTTGTTTCTTCCACTGATCATGTGTAACACGTTTACTGTTTTGACTTCTGGTGGAAATTTCTTTTGTTCCCCAGCGTCTCGCTTGAGAGGCTCATCCTCATCTTCGCTTGGTGTATCCTCCCCCTTGTGTACGGCGTTGAGCTTGCCGGACTGCTTGAAGACCCAACATTCTCTGTGGGTATGATTGGCTGGTTTGCCAGGGGTGTTATGGACCTGAAATATTTGGTAAAGAATTTTGTTCAGGCTGGACAGTTCATCTCTGGCGCCTTTAGAGGGCGGCTTCTGACCTGGCCGAGAGCTTTTGAATCCGGCGTTTAATGTCGTGCTCTTCGTGCTATCTCCTTTGTTCCGGCGTTTGTTATTCCTGTTGCGCCGTGATTTCCCGTTTCCATCTCTAACTTTGGATGTACTGGGGTCGCTGGTGCTGCATCTGGCTAGCCAGATGTCCTCACCCGCGCAAAGGCGGCTCATGAGGCTTGTTAATGCTGCCATCGTTCTCGGCTTTTCTTGGCCGAGGTGTCTGGTGAGCCATTCGTCATGGACGCTATGTTTAAACGCTGCCAAGGCTTCGGCGTCCGGACAGTCGACAATTTGGTTCTTTTTAGTAAGGAACCTCTTCCAAAGTTTTCGGGCTGACTCTCCGGGCTGTTGAGTTATATGGCTCAAATCATCCGGGTCCGTTGGTTGGACATAAGTTCCTTGAAAATTTGCCCAAAAAGCGTCTTCAAGCTCTTCCCAACTTCCAATGGAGTTTTCAGGGAGGCCTTTAAGCCAGTGGCGGGCTGGCCCTTTGAGCTTGAGGGGTAAGTACTTGATGGTGTGGAGGTCATCTCCTCGAGCCATATGGATATGGAGGATATAATCCTCAATCCAGATCCTAGGGTCTGTTGTTCCGTCGTATGCCTCTATGTTTATGGGTTTGAATCCCTCTGGAAATTCATGGTCCATCACCCCATCCGTGAAACATAGGGGGTGCGCTGCACCCCTGTATATGGGTGTGCCGCGTTGTTCGGATGTTTGTTGTGGTAGATTGTAAGTTGGGGCGCGCTTGCGTGGTCCGTTGATGGATTTGGTTGCGCCGTCCTTTTGGTGTGAGCCCTCGCGTGGATCGCGTATTGGCTTGTGAGTGGTGTTGTTTGCCGCTTGATGTTGGCCGTGAGGTCGTCTATCCGGCCAGGTGTCCGTTTTGATTTTTGGTTGTGAGGGGTCTGAGGCCTCCTCATCGAATTCAGGTAGCAACTTCCGCTTTGGGTAGCTCTTGCTGGGGCGATTGTCGTCGTACTTTGCTGCTGTGTTGCGTACTTTACTCCATCTGATTTGGAGTGTGTCCTGCGCAGCCTTGAGCCTTTGCTTCTACTTTTCTAGACTCCTCGCAGTGGCAACAAGCCTTTGACGGGCATTCTGCTGCTCCGGGTGCCTATCCGGCGTTGTGTCGTCCGGACTATTATCTTTGTCAGAATTGGTTTGTTCGGTTTGATTCTCCGTATTGCCATGGTCCGGCAGTGGTTCGCCCTGCTCCAACGCTGGGTCTGTGTGATCGTTATTTCTGGCGAGGCAGGATTTGGGGCGGCACTTGCACTGCCGCTTTGACTGCTTCTCGAGGGAACAAGCCTTCGGTGTGTCCTTCCGTTCCTCGTCGTCGTCTTCTTTTGGTGTGTCCACCATGTATACGTCATATGATGAAGTGGACGTCCAGCGCCCTATGGGCGGTGGTTTGTCTTCGCCTCCCGCATCGTCGTCCATACCGTTGATGTCTATGGAGTCGAAGTCGAGCATGTCAGTTAAATCATCGACAGTGGCTACAAAGTGGGTGGTGGGTGGGCGTCGAATTTCTTCGTCGTCCGCATCCCAATCCTGTTGGCCACAATCCGGCCAGGGCTCTCCAGAAAAAGAGAGAGACCTGAATTTAGAATGTCACCAAAGGGCGAGTGCTGAAAGGTATCTGCGGCGGTGAATTCCATGATCGGCGCCCAATAGGATTTGGTTGGCGGGGGCGCGGATGGTTCGGGGTCCGGAGGAGAGTCCGGCACCTTGGAGTCACGGGCCGCGCAGAGGATTATGCTGGTATTTGGCTCGATCGCCGTCGAGACTGCAGCCCCTGAGGCGGTGCCTAGCCACCCGTCCTCGATTGGCGCAGTTGGCTCCGAGCTAAGGGTCAGAGCTGGTGTGGGCGCAGCCTCTGGAGTACCGTCCGGTGGTAGAGCTAGGTCATACCCATCGAAACAGTGCGGCACGCCCGGCTATGGCTCGAATCCGTCGAAGATCAAGTCCCCGCGGATGATGGCCAGGGGCGTAGCTTTCAATCTTCTCTAGATGTCCAAGCGAATTAGCCCGCAGTGCAAAGCCGCCGAATACAAAGATTTGTCCGGGGAGAAAAGTCTCACCCTGGACGGCATCGCTATCGATCATAGTAGGAGCCATCAAGCCTAACGGTGACGACATAGAGGAACTCTCAATGAAAGCACCAATGTCGGTGTCAAAACCGGCGGATCTCGGGTAGGGGGTCCCGAACTATACGTCTAGGCCGGATGGTAACAGGAGACAAGGGACACGAAGTTTTACCCAGGTTCGGGGCCTCTTGATGGAGGTAAAACCCTACGTCCTGCTTGATTTATATTGATGATATGGGTGTTACAAGAGTAGATCTACCACAAGATCAGAGAGGCTAAACCCTAGAAGCTAGCCTATGGTATGATTGTATGTTGTGATTGTTGTCCTACGAACTAAAACCCTTCGGTCTATATAGACACTGGAGAGGGTTAGGGTTACACAAGGTCGGTTACAAAGGAGGAGATATCCATATACGTATTGCCTAGCTTGCCTTCCACGCCAAGTAGAGTCCCATCCGGACACGAGACAAAGTCTTCAATCTTGTATCTTCATAATCTAACAGTCCGGCCAATGGAGATAGTCCGGCTGTCCGGAGACCCCCTAATCCAGGACTCCCACATCCTCATTGATGTCCGAGCGCCTCACACATGCCTCTTCCTTCTTGACCAAGATTTCCTCGAACCTCTCCCTCAGCTTGGCCGCCGCACCTTCTCGCTTCGCCCTCTCCTCCTCCCCTTCTTGCCCTAGAGATTTCTTCTAGCCTTCTTCGGTGGTTCTATGGTTGGGTTAGTAGGTTCACCGATTTCTTCCTCGTTGGCTTGGGCGGCGCTCTTGGCAATGAAAAGGTTCCAATTCATCTGCCCATTCAACTTCAATTAACAATGCATGATGGTGAAGGACTTCTTCTTCAACTTCTTGTATACCATACAAGCACGAGTAGGCTACAAAAGTGAAACAATGCATATCCATCTAGTGAGCAACAAAACAATACATGTTCGTCTAGGCATCAACAAAACTAAAGCATATCCGACCAGTGATCAACTTACTTGCTCGGTGATTTATGCACCGCTAGGACACCGTGTGATGAGATGCTTCAAGTGTCCGCAATACTTGGATGGTGTACCATCATGGTTGCAGATCAACATGCCAGAGTAGCGCGCAAAATGTTGGTGCTCATGGAACCATATGTGACTTTTCCTCCAAAAGGTTGCACCCTTTTGCTCAGTGACATGGAAAAGATCAAGGCTAGTGGCCAATCATGCGTCGCACAGTAGCTCATATTCCCGCATGTTGAAGCTTTCTCATCTACCCTTCTTCTTCAGATCGCCAGTTGTATCATCCGGATCATCGTCGGTGTCGTCGTCCTCCTCCTCCTTCCCCTCCTCCCCCGCCCCTCGGGATACTGCTCTCCGGCGGCCCAATGTTGTTGTTGTTGTTGTTGTGTGCCTTCGCCGGTCTGGGTGTAGGACTGCTGCTGCTGGAAGTTTCCGGACTAGGTGGGATTGAAGTCTTCCAACTTCCCGTCCTCATAGCCCCCTCCTCCTCCTTCCTCGCCTTTGTTGTGGATGATATCCAGCATGTCCCTGTCGCCTTGTACGCCGGCTGCCCCGCTCTCAGCATTGCAGTAAATAGTGCGTGACACCCATCTGCTCTCCGCCCGCCGTCCTTACCCGGACAAGCGACGATGAAGAATACTCGGAGAAGAGTGGCTCTGCGCTAACATCAATGATGTAAGGAACTGTACCGACGTGGTTTGCGAGCTGCTTGGTGGCGTAGTGATACGTCCATTTTGCATCATGCTTTTTTATTGAAATTTATTGCAATATGGGTTGTTATTACACATTTTATCACAATACTTATGCCATTTCTCTTTTATTTTATAAGGTTTACATGAAAAGGGAGAATGCCGACAGCTAAAATTCTGGATTGAAATAGGAGCAAATATTAGAGACCTATTCTACACAACTTCAAAAGTCCTGAAACTTCACGAAGAATATTTTTGTAATATATAAAAATATTGGGCGAAGAAAGCACCAGAGGGGGGCCACCTGCCATCCACGAGGGTGAAGGGCGCGCCCTACCCCCCTGGGCGCGCCCCTGTCTTGTGGCCCACTTGGCAGGCCCCCGATGCCCATTTTCTACTATATGGTGTGTTTTGACTTGGAAAAAATCATAAGAAGATTTTGGGATGAAGCGTCGCCATCTCGAGGCGGAATTTTGGCAGAACCAATCTAGGGCTCCGGCGGAGCTGATCTGCCGGGAAAACTTCCCTCCGGGAGGGGAAATCATCGCCATCGTCATGACCAACGATCCTCTGATCAAGAGGTGGTCAATATCCATCAACATCTTCACCAGAACCATCTCCTCTCAAACCCTAGTTCATCTCTTGTATCCGATCTTTGTCTCAAAACCTTAGATTGGTACCTGTGGGTTGCTAGTAGTGTTGGTTACTCCTTGTAGTTGATGCTAGTTGGTTTATTCGGTGGAAGACCATATGTTCAGATCCCTAACGATAATTAATACTCCTCTAATTACGAACATGAATATGCTTTGTGACTAGTTACATTTGTTCCTGAGGACATGGGAGAAGTCTTGTTATAAGTAGTCATGTGAATTTGGTATTCGTTCGATATTTTGATGAGATGTATGTTGTCTATCCTCTATTGGTGTTATATGAACGTCGACTACATGACACTTCACCATTGTTTTGGCCTAGGGGAAGGCATTGGGAAGTAATAAGTATATGATGTGTTGCTAGAGTGACAGAATCTTAAATCCTATTTTATGCGTTGCTTCGTAAGGGGCTGATTTGAATCCATATGTTTCATGCTATGGTTAGATTTATCTTAATTCTTCTTTCGTAGTTGCGGATGCTTGCGAGAGGGGTTAATCATAAGTGGGAGGCTTGTCCAAGGAAGGGAAACACCCAAGCACCGGCCCACCCACATATCAAATTATTAATGTAACAACACGAATCATATGAGCATGATGAAAACTAACTTGACAACAATTCCCGTGTGTCCTTGGGAGCGTTTTGCATTATATAAGGGTTCGTCCAGGATTGTCCTTTGCTAGAAAAAGGATTGGGCCACCTTGCGCACCTTTTTAACTTTTGTTACTTGTTACCCATTATGAATTATCTTACACACAACTATCTGTTACCGATAATTTCAGTGCTTGCAGAGAATACCGTGCTGAAAACCACTTGTCATTTCCTTCTGCTCCTTGTTGGGTTCGACATCTTACTTATAGAAAGGATTATGATAGATCCCCTATGCTTGTGGGTCATCACATAGTTGTACAGAGGCTTGTAAGGCTCCAGCCATGGTGTCGTTTATACTGTGGGCGCGCCCGTCTAGCGGCGTCCGCCACGGCCTCGCCGACCGCCTTGTCTACCACTGAGGGAGTCCTGGATTAGGGGGTGTTCGGATAGCCGGACTATACCTTCAACCGGACTCCTGGAATATGAAGATACAAGATTGAAGACTTCATCCCGTGTCCGGATGGGACTTTCCTTGGCATGGATGGCAAGCTTGGCGATGCGGATATTCAAGATCTCCTACCATTGTAACCGACTCTATGTAACCCTAACCCTATCCGGTGTCTATACAAACCGGAGGGTTGTAGTCCGTAGGGAATCAACTCCATATACAACAATCATACCGTAGGCTAGCTTCTATGGTTTAGCCTCCTTGATCTCGTGGTAGATCTACTCTTGTACTACCCATATCATCAATATTAATCAAGCAGGACGTAGGGTTTTACCTCCATCAAGAGGGCCCGAACCTGGGTAAGACATCGTGTTCCCTGCCTCCTGTTACCATCCGGCCTAGACGCACAGTTCGGGACCCCCTACCCGAGATCCGCCGGTTTTGACACCGACATTGGTGCTTTCATTGAGAGTTCCTCTGTGCCGTCACAATCAGGAAGGATGCCTCCTCCCGTCTTTAAAGACGGCGCCTTTGCTAAGGGAGCCTTGGCTGTCGGCCAAACCCTCCAGCTAGGTGGTTTCCTCATGACCGCCTGTTCGGCTGTTGCGCCGACGGTGACCTCTCGGGTCATCAAAAGCTACCTACACGTCAGCTCGGAGCTCGTCGAGCAGCTAGATCCAATGGAGCTCTCTTCCGTAAACGAGCTCTTGGATCGCATCGCCGCCCTGGGGGTCGCTACCGATTACGACCAGGTTGGGCTTAAACCCGATCTAAGAGAAATTAACTCTCCCCAAGTCACCCACCACGTTGCCGTGGTAGAGACGCAGTGCGGCGACCCTTCATTTATTTTAAGGACTAGCTATGTCCGAATTCCCGACCCCTCCAAGCCGGATACCCGCGGAGGGGGAGATGTAACTCAAGACCTGAGCTTAGGATCACGCAACGGGCCAGATTCACTGGACAACATCCAAGAATCCGAACTTCAGAGTTCGGAAACTCTTCGGCCTCCGATTCTTGGATTGGGTGAGGTTTCAGATTCAACGACACCCGCCCACCCGATCATAAGCGATCTCTCCCAAATCAGGCAGAGGCCCGAGGAAATAGTACATCATTACTGGGCCAGATTCCTCCTGGTTACGAACAGGATAAAGGATTGCCGCGAGGAAGACAAAATCTCAATTTTCTGCAGTAATTGCACGGACAAGGGAATCCTTAATGCCGTAAGTCGTCGTGATATCACACGCTTCGCTGACTTGGCGTCCATAGTACAAAAATACTGTGCGATGGAAAGCGCCTAGAAAACCGAAATAAATTTTTGGGATAATCCGGCCTTGAATAGTAATCCCATCCGAACTAAGAGGGTGCATCATTACAGGACACCCGGGATAAACACCAAAAAGCCAAAACCCTCTACAGGGCATGGAACCGTACTGGAAAGATGGCTTGATGGACCCTGTAGAATTCACAGTACAGAGGACGCCACACCAACTCACAGCCTTAGAGCATGTTGGATACTCCGGCAGGTGGCCAAAATCGGCGAGGACCTCTTAATTCCGGAGCCGTAGAAAGCCAGCCGAAGGACACCAGTACCGTTCTCACAGTCTTTGAGACTTCCGCATCAAACAATGTGCGAAAAAGAACACTCCGCAGCCTCGCCGAAGTCTATCCAGTTGCAACAATAAATCCATGGAGCGACACTTCCATTACCTTCAACGCAAGTGATGAACCT
Organism: Triticum urartu; assembly: GCF_003073215.2. Classification (NCBI taxonomy): domain Eukaryota; kingdom Viridiplantae; phylum Streptophyta; class Magnoliopsida; order Poales; family Poaceae; genus Triticum; species Triticum urartu. Next base: position 566,557,943 of record NC_053026.1, on the reverse strand, counting down.
AGATTTCGAACAGCCCGAGCACCAGCCACATTGGTCCTCAGTCCCATAGTGGACGGCTTTCGCCTCACCAAGGTGCTCATGGATGGAGGCAGCGGACTGAACCTCATTTATGAGGAAACCCTTCAAAAAATGGAAATAGACTGGAACTGCGTTGAGCGAAGCAGCACAACCTTTAAAGGAATAATCCCCAGTCGGGAAGCGCGCTGCATAGGAAAAATCACACTAGATGTGGTGTTCGGCACGCTGGATAACTACAGGTCCGAAGAAGTCACATTTCAGGTGGCCCCGTTTAAGAGCGGATATCACGCTTTACTAGGGCGGGAAGCATTCACAATCTTCCAAGCAATACCCCATTACGGGTACATGAAGCTTAAGATGACCGGGCCGAATGGAATTATCACTCTAGCTAGTGATCCGGACATAGCACTCCGCGCTGAAAACAAGACGGCCGCATTAGCCCTTGAGGCGCTATCCGAAGCCTTAGCGGCTGAGGAACTGACTGCGCTGCGCTCCACGGTTAACAGGGATGATGTGATACTCGATAAGAGATCCAAATCCACATCCTTCAAGCCAGCTGACAAGATAGTCAAATTCCAAGTCCATCCAACGGACCCCAATAAAACAGCTTCCATCGGGGCATGACTGAACCCTGACGCAGACGCCGCACTGCGAGAGTTCCTATGAGAGAACTGGGACATCTTCGCCTGGCACCCTTCAGACATGCCAGGGATCCCACGCAGGCTGGCCGAACACAGCTTAAACATCCTAAAAGGATTTAAACCTGTCAAACAAGCCCTTCGGCGTTTTTCCGAACCCAAGAGACAGGCTATGAGAGAGGAGCTAGCCAAGCTATTAGAGGCCAGATTCATCAAAGACATAAAACATCCAGACTGGCTAGCAAACCTGGTGATGGTACCAAAGAAGGACAAATCCTGGCGCCTGTGTGTCGATTTTAAAGACCTTAACAAGGCTTGCCCAAAGGATCCCTTCCCCCTCCCCCGTATCGATCAAATTATCGATGCCACCGCAGGACACGATTTGTTGTGTTTCCTCGACGCATACTCCGGTTACCATCAAATCAAGATGGCAGAATCAGACCAAGCTGCAACAGCATTCATCACACCATACGGCCCATTCTGCTTCAACACAATGCCCTTCGGGCTGAAAAACGCCGGCGCAACATATCAGCGCATGATCCAGACATGTCTGGCAAACACGATCGGCAAAACAGTGGAGGCGTATGTGGACAATGTGGTCGTCAAATCAAGACATGTTGAATCCCTAGTAAACGACTTGAGGCTTACATTCGATAACGTCCGAAAATATGACATCAAGCTCAACCCAGAAAAATGCGTCTTCGGCGTTCCAGCCGGAAAGCTCTTGGGCTTCATTGTATCCGGTAGAGGAATTGAAGCAAACCCAGCCAAGATCCGAGCTTTGTCACAATTGGATGTCCCAAAGGACCTTAAGCAAATACAAAAATTAACCGGGTGCGTGGCGGCTTTAAGCCGCTTCATCTCCCGCTTGGGAGAAAAGGCACTACCCATTTATCGCCTCCTTCGGCGCACCGAACACTTCGAGTGGACGGATGCCGCCATGGCCGGACTTGATGAAATAACAACCATATTGGCAACAAACCCAGTCCTGGCCGCGCCAATCACCGGTGACCCAATGTTATTGTACATTGCAGCAACAAACCAAGTTGTCAGCGCAGTGCTCGTTGTCGAGCAGAAAACGGACGGGCACAAATTCCCCCTTCAAAGGCCGGTCTACTACGTGTCCACTATCCTCACTCCATGCAAATCACGGTACCCGCATTATCAAAAGATTGCATACGCGGTATTCATGGCATCCCGGAAGCTACGACACTACTTTCAAGAGTGTTCCATAACAGTAGCCTCGGAAGTGCCACTAAACGATATTATCAACAACCGCGATGCAGCGGGCCGGATTGCAAAATGGGCCATCGATCTTCTCCCGTTCGATATAACCTATAAGCCACGGCGAGCTATTAAATCGCAAGTTTTGGCCGACTTCGTCGCAGAATGGACGGAGGCCGAGCTCCCTAAAGAGTACGGCACATATTCAAACTGGATTATGCATTTCGACGGCTCCAAAATGTTGGCCGGACTGGGGGACGGCGTCGTCTTGACGTCCCCCATAGGAGACACAGTCCAATATGTGCTCCAGATCATGTACACGGATTCCAACAATGCAGCTGAATATGAGGCCCTCCTACATGGCCTCCGGATAGCAGTATCCATGGGTATCCAGCGCCTAGAGGTACGCGGGGATTGAAACCTCGCGATATCCCAAATAAATGGAGACTTCGACGCCAAGGACCCAAAAATGGCAGCTTACCGCGGCGCCGTCCTAAAAATGTCAGCTCGGTTCGAAGGGCTGGAGTTTCACCATATAGCCCGAGAAAACAATCAAGCGGCGGACGTCCTAGCACGCATCGGAGCAAAACGCGATGCAGTCCCCCCCAACGTCTTTTTGGAAAGATTGTTCAAGCCATCCGTAGCATGGGAGGGGGAACCCGCAAATAACAGCCCGAACCCAGCTGCACCACTCGACACCAAACAATCTGACACAATCGGAGGCTCTGCCAACGAAATTACACCTTCAGCCCACGTAGTAATGGCGGTTATCGCCCCGTGGACAGAACCATTCCTAGCCTACCTTACTAGGCAGGAACTCCTGGAGGACCAAAACGAGGCCCGCTGCATAGTGCGGCGATCTAAGGCCTACAGAGTCCATGAGGGAGAACTTTATAAGAAAAGAACTACCGGAGTCCTTCAAAGGTGCATCTCCGAAGAGGAAGGGCGGAACCTCCTGGCTGAAATTCATGCCGGACTCGGTGGTCACCATGCTGCTGCTCGGTCCGTTGTTAGCAAGGCTTTCCGTACAGGCTTTTACTGGCCGACGGCCCGAGCAGACGCTCAGGACTTAGCCCAACGATGCGCTGGTTGCCAACTTTTTGCCAACCAAAGCCATATGCCACCCACCGCACTCCAAACTATGCCCATCACCTGGCCTTTTGCGGTCTGGGGGCTTGACATGGTCGGACCCCTTAAAGGTGGAACCCATAGGAAAAAATACTTACTGGTCATGGTGGATAAGTTCACCAAATGGATAGAAGCCAAGCCTGTTAAAACGGCCGAATCCGGACCTGTGATAGACTTCATATCCGGGGTTATACACCATTATGGCGTCCCCCACAGCATCATAACCGACAACGGTACAAACTTTACCACCGATGAGGTAAAACTCTGGTGCAAAAACATGGGCATCAAGCTCGATTATGCTTCCGTCTATCACCCACAAACCAACGGCCAGGTCGAACGTGCAAATGGTCTTATCATGAGCGGCATTAAACCCAGACTGGTGCGGTCCCTCAAGGAATCTAACACGCACTAGGTAGAGGAGATCGACTCCGTGCTATGGGGGCTGCGGACCACGCCAAATCGCACCACCGGGTACACACCATTTTTTATGGTATACGACGCAGAAGCAGTTCTTCCCTGCGACATAATTCATGACTCACCTAGAGTGCGCATGTACGAAGAAAGAGAAGCCGAGCTCGATCGGCAGGACAACTTGGACGCCTTGGAGGAGGAGCACGATGTGGCAAAAGCCCGTTCCGCATTTTATCAACAGCAGGCCCGAAGATATCAAAGCAGAGAAGTACGGGCCAAAAATTACAATGTTGGCGAACTAGTTTTACGCCTGCCGGATAAGAAAAAGGACAAACTCAAGCCCAAGTGGGAAGGTCCATTCATAATCGACCAAGTCCTGACTGGTGGGGCGTACCGCCTGCGAGATGCGTCGAACAACCGACTCGAGCCGAACCCATGGAACGCCACCCGTCTCCGAAGATTCTATGCCTAGCGCCGGACTCTATGTTCGTCTCCTTCCTCTGTCCATCCTTTTTTGTATTTTTCTGTCTTACATTTCTCTCCTTCCCATTTTTTTTCTTTCATAGCCCTTAAAGGCTCATCTAGTGACGCGCCACTCGCGCTCATTAAACCTGGGGCCTTCTTTAACAGAAGCTTATTTATACGGGCTTCACGCCCAACACATGCGTCAAACTTCCGCATGTACCTTTTTTCTTCACCATTATATGCATCGATATGACTTAAGTTTTGGCCAAGCTGGGTTGCTTGGCTCCTGTGCTTACCCCTACGTTCCCGATTGTTCGGCTAGGCGGTAAAGGGAGCACCTCTGCGATTGTTACTGTCGGGTCAGCCGGATGTGTACCTCAGACTGGGAGAAGCCAAAAGCTAGCGTTCTTAAGGGAATATTCGGTCGGTGAAATAAAAGATGATCTTTTTACTCATTTTATGCGCCCCCAGATGCTTTTTTTTCTGCGTCTCTTCACACAGTCCGGACATGCACCTTAGGGCATGCCTCCCAGCGAAAGGAACCCTTAACGGAACTATTCTCTCTGGAAGATGTTTCTTACTATCCATGTAATATAACATAACTAGTTGGGCACTTGTCTGATAAAGCACTAATGACCCCTACGCCTGGTCTCCACGCATACCCCGGTTCTTATATAACTGCTAGGGTATTCGGACACACTCCGGATCATCAGGTCCCGAGGTTGAAGCGAAAAGGTCGGCAACGACAAACGATCTACAATCCGGCTAGAAGGCATTACACATGTCAATTCAAAATTACACAGTCATTCTGACTGATTTTATTCCTCTTCTATACCATCTAACAGGCTGTCTAATTTACAATCCTGCTGGGAATACTTCGCGGACAACTCTACTTGGCCGTATACTAAGCTTACAGGGATCTCCTTCCCGTTAGGCCCCACTGGTCTGACCTCGGCCATGTGGTTTGGGTCAGACTTCGTAAAACGGGTCTTCACCATGGCCCAGGCCTCCCTAGCGCCTTGTCGGTAGGCCGATATCTTCCACAACCGGAAGTGCCGCCGAGCTCCCTTCAGCTTCTCTGCAAGCTCTCCAAGGCCCTCGGGCACGGAGTGGGCAGGCCATAAGGCTTGGGCAATACCCCGCATCGCCTGCCGAATTCGCTCGTGCAGTTGCAAGAGTTCGGGAAGAAGGTCACCCGTAGAACCAGGCATCTCCTCTGCAGGACGACCTGTGAGCATACCTACAGACATTACTCTGTTAGTCGACTTCCTCGCCGAACTCTTTTTTTCAAAGTTCGTTCAAGCACTTACTAAAAATGCCACGTCGAAGCCGCTGATTCTCCTTCGTGGAGTCCGACAGCTGGCCACGCACATCTTTAAGTTTGACGTCCAGCTTGGTGTTAGCATCCCGAAGATCATTCTTCTCTCGTCTCACCTTTGTCAACGTACTCTCACCGGTCTTTAGCCGGCGTAAGAGTTGTTGCTTGTCCGGATCGAGCCCGGTGCCATCAGCAAAATGATTTGTCAGATTTGCACCTACACCGCACAATACTAATCTTTCGAAGTGTATCTTACCTGAGGGGGTCTCTTTGGGCTCCCCTGCTGTGGCTAGTGCGGCCCCTAGTTGGGCCATGCACTTTTCCAGCTCCTGGGACAGTACGGTATTCTTCTTTGTAAGAAGCTGCATATTACATGATCCTTAAATGAGTTGCTCTAACTGCTTCATGTCTCAGGGGCTACTGGCATATATATATATTTAACCAAAATTTTCTTACCCCTATGTCTTTTACATACTGCTTCGTGGCTCTGGCTAAACCATTTTGAGCGGCACGGAGGTACGCATCTCTCGAATTAAAGGCATCTAAAGCCTCTTGGGAGAAACAAGCGTCGCGTAGAATTATTCAGCGACGCCTGTGGTTCATGGCACTCTCCACTTTAGAATTTGTGGCAGACAGCCTGTCCGCATCCTCTGTCGGAGGAGCGTCCGGTGCGCGCCTTGTGCTCGCCTCCGCTTCCTGGCCAGACGTTGGAGCCTGGCTGGTGGAGGCGCGATTGGCAACCTCTCCGGATGTAGTCCGGCGAGGTCTCTTCGTTCTGAAGATAGCACGAACATTAATATGCCCTGACAGAATAACCCCAGGGAAACAAAGGGTGCACTATACCTTTGCGACGGCATCTCAGTCCGGACTACATTCCTTTTTGCCCCACGGGGCCCTGCGGCCCCTCATTGGCTAGCCGCCGTAGGTTCGGCCTCCTGCCTCGGAAATCTCCCCTGCAAAACACGGCTGTCGTCAGAAACACCGGGCTACGTGAGGGTGGAATCTCTTTCAAGGGAATAAGACCCCAGTTTCTGTCACCTGGGAGGCCGGGATTAACCCTGAGTAATCCACCGTAATGGCTACCAAGGTATTATCCTTGCTTAGCTGATGGAACACCCCGTCGATAAGCTCCACCGATACGTCCGGATACTCTTCGGAGTCTGGATTGAGGGACCGTTCTGGGTCCTCGGGCTGTGCAGGGCGGCTGTTTATATCCTTTACCTCCTGTCGCAGTTCCTGCATTGAAGTCGTTAGACTACCTATCTAACCATGGGAGTATAAAACAAACGGGCAAGTGCAATTGTTCACTTACCCAACTTGGAGGATCGTACATATTGAATCCGGCCCGCGGGTTGACACGGAGGAATTCCTCCTTTTCTCCCTTGTACAAAGAGGATAAGATCTTTACTAAGGCGGCGGCTGAGGCCGGCCCCTTACGACCGTAACGTGTGGCGTCATCCTCCCCGTTGAAATCACACATGGGGTGGCCTCTATATTGAAGCGGCTGCACCCCCCGCATAATGCATGCGGCCATGACTCCAATCATGGTTAGTCCGGAATGAGCCAACAGTCTTATCCGGCCCATCAGGTAAAGAACGTCTCTGTCGCTTTCTCTCTGAGAGCTCCGCGGACGCCAGCTCGAGCGTTTCTTCAATGGAGCACTGTTGAACTCAGGGAGACCGACCCAGATAGGGTCCGGTAGCGGGACGTCATCTATGTAAAACCATTCCGAAGGCCAGTCCTCGGACGCCTTCTTTGGCGTTCCGGATAGGTATCCGGTCCCGGCGATGCGCCATACTTCAGCTCCGCCCACTTGGTATATAGAACCCTCTTGAGAATGGGGAACCAGGCAGAATAACCTCTTCCACAGCGCGAAATGAGCCTCAACGCCTAAAAATAGCTCGCAAAGGGAGATGAAACCCGCAATATGCAATACGGAGGCGGGCGTGAGATTGTGCAGCTGGAGGGCGTAAAACTCCAGAAGCCTGTGGAGAAATGGATGAATTGGAAATCCCAGTCCCCTTATTAGATAGGGGACGAGGCACACCCGCTCTCCTTTAGAAGGATTGGGGGTGCTCTCCGCTTGTTTTCCGCCATTGTAGGTGGCGAGACCGGCTCGGACCGGGACCATGTATGCCTGAGGGAGAAATCCCTTGGCCTGAAGCGACACTAACTCGCTATGCGGGATGGTGCAATTCTCCCAGTCCCCGGGTTTGGGACCGGAGGCGCGAGGGGAGGAGCTGCGACGGCTGGTCATGTTGGAATGGACCTTTGCTGGAAGCGCTCTGATGATAACTCGCGGAAAGGAGAAGATGTGGTTTGGACCTAAATCCCCATCCCGTTAAATAGGCGGCTCATTTATACGGCTAGGGGTGTGGGTGTAAAAACGCCCTGGCTTTTCGCATTCGTTTGACACGTGGAAGACGGCCATTATTGGGCGTGGAAGCCGAGGAGCACTACATTACAAAAATCGGACATTATTCCTACAGGTAGACAAGATTTGGAGAAGAACCTGCCTTGCAATGCCGAACAATCTGCGCGCCGCACTCGTCGTCATTGAAGCCTGGTTCGGGGGCTACTGAGGGAGTCCTGGATTAGGGGGTGTTTGGATAGCCGGACTATACCTTCAACCGGACTCCTGGACTATGAAGATACAAGATTGAAGACTTCGTCCCGTGTGCGGATGGGACTTTCCTTGGCGTGGAAGGCAAGCTTGGCGATGCGGATATTCAAGATTTCTACCATTGTAACCGACTCTATGTAACCCTAACCCTATCCGGTGTCTATATAAACCGGAGGGTTGTAGTCCATAGGGAATCAACTCCATATACAACAATCATACCGTAGGCTAGCTTCTAGGGTTTAGCCTCCTTGATCTCGTGGTAGATCTACTCTTGTACTACCCATATCATCAATATTAATCAAGCAGGACGTAGGGTTTTACCTCCATCAAGAGGGCCCAAACCTGGGTAAAACATCGTGTTCCCTGCCTCCTGTTACCATCCGGCCTAGACGCATAGTTCGGGACCCCCTACCCGAGATCCGCCGGTTTTGACACCGACAGCGACCCTCATCACCACCACCAAGCCCACCGGCAGCCAGATGCTTCTTTATCTTCTCCTCTTTTGTGGCATTTGCTTTGATGTGGTGATTTTCCTGTGCCTCCAAGCTGATCTTCCGGGCGAGCGTGATGCTCGGATCCTCCGGCACCTCGCCGCCTCCATCTCCGATGGTTCCATGCATTGCTGGCGGAGGAAAGGAGAGTGTGAGCGAAAAGAGCAAGAATTGGGCGGAGTGCGACGGGGAGTGGAAGAAGAGAGTGGGAGATTTTGGCGCAGAAACAGTGCGGGATGCTACAGAAGCACGGGCTCGGCCTTCCTTTTGGGTAGGCCAGGGGGGCGGAGAGCGACGTTTCGTGTGTTCGGACTCCCGCAAATCTCCCCCGTGTTTGTCTCCAGTTTGTGGGAGAAATCGCGTTTGGACCACTCCATGGACCGAAAGAGGTCGGAGTTGGATGGCTTCCGCGATCTAGACGGTTGTGGGAGGTTTACGGGTCGGTGTTGGAGATGCCCTAGGCCACATACTTTTATGATTTTCGTCACCTATTACCTTTGTGTGATGCCATCTTTCTTTCTACAAACAGTTAAAGCAAATAAGTTAGGTACCTTGTGTGTGAAGAGAGACAACTTAGGTACAAGGAATCTAATGGTTGTAGTTAATTAGGGCAGAGGAACAGGAATTTAGGAGTTCTAAGATATAAAGTCGGTCGTTGGTTGGAGGGACAAAAAAAATACGAGGCATAAGGAGTGGAAGCTTAATTAAAGTCTAAGTCTCACCATTTTAATAGCATGAGGGGTGTCATAAATTGGATGAATAAAGAACTTCTTTACGCTTCATCATAACTCAAGTTGTTATCCATCGACCAATACCTCATAAATTCCTGCTAACCAATCAAGAGAATGAACATCTCTACCGAACTCCCTAAATTGAGACCCGATTACCTTCCAAATAGAGGACTGAAACTGAAGTGATATATTCAATGCCTAATCTCACCACAACTCCCTTTTCCCTTCCCAGAGTGTCCAAAGGTATGTGCTCTTAAGTACCAGTAACGTTTTAATTTACACTACATTAAGCGTCAGGAGCCTGCCCCCCCCCCCCCCCCCCCCCCCCGCCCACCCCCAAGCCCCCGCGTCGCCTGTGAAAGAAATATGCCCTAGAGGCAATAAATAAAGTGGTTATTTATATTTCCTTATATCATGATAAATTTTTATTATTCATGCTAGAATTGTATAAATCGGAAAGTTAGTACATGTGTGAATACATAGACAAACAGAGTGTCACTAGTATGCCTCTACTTGACTAGCTCGTTGAATCAAAGATGGTTCTGTTCCCTAACCATAGACATGAGTTGTCATTTGATTAATGGGATCACATCATTAGAGAATGATGTGATTGACTTGACCCATTCCGTTAGCTTAGCACGATGATCGTTTAGTTTGTTGCTATTGCTTTCTCCATAACTTATACCATGTTCCTATGACTATGAGATCATGCAACTCCCGAATACCGGAGGAACACTTTGTGTGCTACCAAATGTCACAACGTAACTGGGTGATTATAAAGGTGCTCTACAGGTGTCTCCGAGGGTGTTTGTTGAGTTGGCATAGAGCGAGATTAGGATTTGTCATTCCAATTGTCGGAGAGGTATCTCTGGGCCCTCTCGGTAATGCACATCACTATTAGACTTGCAAGAAATGTGACTAATGAGTTAGTTACAAGATGATACATTACGAAACGAGTAAAGAGACTTGCCGGTAACGAGATTGAAGTTGGTATTGAGATACCAACGATCGAATCTTGGGCAAGTAACATACCGTTGACAAAGGAACAACATATATCGCTATGCGGCTTGACCGATAAAGATCTTCGTAGAATATCTGGGAGCTAATATGAACATCCAGGTTCCGCTATTGGTTATTGACCTGAGATGTGTCTCCGTCATGTCTACATAGTTCTCGAACAAATAGGATCCGCATGCTTAATGTTCGGTGACGATCGGTATTATGAGTTTATGTGTTTTGATGTACCGAAGGTAGTTCGGAGTCCCGATGTGATAACGGACATGATTAGGAGTCTCGAAATGGTCGACACATAAAGACGGATATATTGGGCGGCTATATTCGGACACCGGAAGTGTTCCGGGTGATTTCGGAGAAAACCGGAGTACCGGAGGGTTACCGGAACCCCCCTCCCCCCGGGAGAACTAATGGGCCACATGGGCCTTAGTGGACAGAGAGGGCCGGCCAGGGCAGGCCGTGCGCCCCCTCCCCCTCTGGTCCTAATTGGAATAGGGAAGGGGAGGCGGCGCCCCCTTTCCTTTTCCCTCTCCTCCTTCCTTCCCCCCTCCTAGTAGGAGTTGGAAAGAGGAGTCCTACTCCTACTAGGAGGAGGACTCCTCCTCTCCTGGCGCGCCCCAAGGGTCGGCCAGCCTCCCCCTTGCTCCTTTATATACGGGGGCAGGGGACACCCTAAAACACACAAGTTGATTGTTTCTAGCCGTGTGCGGCGCCCCCTCCACCATAATCCACCTCGGTCATATTGTAGTGGTGCTTAGGCGAAGCCCTGTTGCGGTAGCATCATCATCACTGTCATCACGCCGTCGTGCTGACGAAGCTCTCCCTCGACACTCCGCTGGATCATGAGTTCGTGGGACGTCACCGAGCTAAACGTGTGCAGATCGCAGAGGTGTCATACTTTCGGTACTAGGACCGGTCGATCGTGAAGACGTACGACTACATCAACCGCGTTGTCATAACGCTTCCACTTACGGTGTACGAGGGTACGTAGCCAATACTCTACCCTCTCGTTGCTATGCATCACCATAATCTTCTGTGTGCGTAGGAAATTTTGAAATTACTGGCGTTCCCAATAGTGGGCATCCGAGCCAGGTCTATGCGTAGATGTTATATGCACGAGTAGAACACAAAAGGAGTTGTGGGCGTGGGTATATACATATTGCTTTCCGTCACTAGTTGTTTCTTAATTGGGCGGTATTGTTGATGAAGCGGCCCAGACGACATTACGGCGTACGCCTACGCGATTGGTTCTATACCGACGTGCTTCGCACAACAGGTGGCTGGTGGGTGTTAGTTTCCCCAACTTTAGTTGAATCGGATTCAATGAAACAAGGTTCTTTCTGAAGATCAAAAAGCAGCACTATACCGCGTTGTGGTTTTTGATGCGTAGGTAAGAACGGTTCTTGCTCAGCCCGTAGTAGCCACGTAAAACTTGCAACAACAAAGTAGAGGACGTCTAACTTGTTTTTGCAGGGCATGTTCTGAGGGATATGGTCAAGACATGATGCTAAATTTTATTGTATGAGATGATCATGTTTTGTAACACAGTTATCGGCAACTGGCAGGAGCCATATGGTTCTCACTTTATAGTATGAAATGCAATCGCCATGTAATGCTTTACTTTATCACTAAGCGGTAGCGATAGTCGTAGAAGCAATAGTTGGCGAGACAACAACGATGCTTCGATGAGATCAAGGTGTCAAGTCAGTGACGATGGATGATCATGACAGTGCTTTGGAGATGGAGGTCAAACGCACAAGATGATGATGGCCATGTCATATCACTTATATTGATTGCATGTGATGTTTATCCTTTATGCATCTTACTTTGCTTAGTTCGGCGGTAGCATTATAAGATGATCTCTCACTAAATTTCAATGTATAAGTGTTCTCCCTGAGTATGCACCATTGCTACAGTTCGTCGTGCCGAGACACCATGTGATGATCGGGTGTGATAAGCTCTGCGTTCACATACAACGAGTGCATGCAGTTTTGCACATGCAGAATACTCGGGTTAAGCTTGATGAGCCTAGCATATGCAGATATGGCCTCGGAACACTGAGATCGAAAGGTCGAGCATGAATCATATAGAAGATATGATCAACATAGTGATGTTCGCCATTGAAAACTACTCCATCTCACGTGATGATCGGACATGGTTTAGTTGATATGGACCACGTGATCACTTAGATGATTAGAGAGATGTCTATCTAAGTGGGAGTTCTTAAGTAATTTGATTAATTGAACTTTAATTTATCATGAACTTAGTAACTGATAGTATTTTGCATGTCTATGTTGTTGTAGATAGATGGCCCGTGCTGTTGTTCCATTGAATTTTAATGCGTTCCTAGAGAAAGATAAGTTGAAAGATGATGGTAGCAACTACACGGACATGGTCCGTAACTTGAGGATTATCCTCATTGCTACACAGAAGAATTACGTCCTCGAAGCACCGCTAGGTGACAAACCCGCTGCAGGAGCAACGCCAGATGTTGTGAACACATGGCAGAGCAAAGCTGGTGACTACTCGATATTTTAGTGTGCCATGCTTTACGGCTTAGAATCTGGACTTCAACGAAGCTTTGAACGTCATGGGGCACATGAGATGTTCCAGGAGTTGAAGTTAATATTTCAAGAAAATGCCCGGATTGAGAGAAATGAAGTCTCCAATATGTTCTACAGCTGCAAGATGGAGGAGAATAGTTCTATCAGTGAACATATACTCAGAATGTCTGGGTACCACAACCACTTGACTCAGTTGGGAGTTAATTTTCCTGATGATAGTGTCATTGACAGAGTTCTTCAATCACTGCCACCAAGCTACAAGAGCTTCATGATGAACTATAATATGCAAGGGATGGATAAGGCGATTCCTGAGCTCTTCGCAGTGCTAAAAGCTGCGGAGGTAGAAATCAAGAAGGAGCATCAAGTGTTGATGGTCAACAAGACCACCAGTTTCAAGAAAAAGGGTAATGGGAATAAGGGGAACTTCAAGAAGAACATCAAGCTAGTTGCTGCTCAAGAGAAGAAACCCAAGTCTGGACATAAGCCTGAGACTGAGTGCTTCTACTGCAAAGGAACTGGTCACTGGAAGCGGAACTGCCCCAAGTATTTGGCGGAGAAGAAGGATGGCGAAGTGAAAGGTATATTTGATATACATGTTATTGATGCGTACCTTACTAATGCTCGCAGTAGTGCCTGCGTATTTGATACTGGTTCAGTTGCTAACATTCGCAACTCGAAACAGGGGCTACGGATTAAGCAAAGATTGGCTAAGGACGAGGTGACGATGCGCGTGGGAAATGGTTCCAAAGTCGATGTGATCGTCATCGGCACTCTACCTCTACATCTACCTTCAGGATTAGTTTTAGACCTAAATAATTGTTATTTGGTGCCAGCGTTGAGCATGAACATTATGTCTGGATCTTGTTTGATGCGAGACAGTTATTCATTTAAATCAGAGAATAATGGTTGTTCTTTTTATATGAGTAATATCTTTTATGGTCATGCACCTTTGATGAGTGGTCTATTTTTACTAAAGCTTGATAGTAGTGATACACATGTTCATAGTATTGAAGCTAGAAGATGCAGAGTTAATAATGACAGTGCAACTTATTTGTGGCACTGCCGTTTAGGTCAAATTGGTACAAAGCGCATGAAGAAACTCCATTCTGATGGACTTCTGGAATCACTTGATTATGAATCACTTGGTACTTGCGAACCATTCCTCATGGGCAAGATGACTAAAACTCCATTCCCCGGAACAATGGAGCGAGCAACAGAGTTATTGGAAATCATACATACTGATGTATGTGTTCCAATGAACATTGAAGCTCGCGGAGGATATCGTTATTTTCTCACCTTCACAGATGATTTGAGCAGATATGGGTATATCTACTTAATGAAACATAACTCTGAAACATTTGAAAAGTTCAAAGAATTTCAGAGTGAAGTGGTAAATCATCGTAACAAGAAAATGAAGTTTCTACGATCTTATCGTGGAGGAGAATATTTGAGTTACGAGTTTGGTCTTCATTTGAAACAATGCGGAACATTTTCGCATCTCACGTCACCTGGAACACCATAGCGTAATGGTGTCCGAACGTCGTAACCGCACTTTACTAGATATGGTGCAATCTATGATGTATCTTACTGATTTACCGCTATCGCCTTGGGGTTATGCTTTAGAGATGGCTGCATTCACGTTAAATTGGGCGCCATCTAAATCCGTTAAGATGACACCTTATGAACTATGGTTTGGCAAGAAACCCAAGTTATCATTTCTTAAAGTTTGGGGCTGCGATGCTTATGTGAAGAAGCTTCAACCTGATAAGCTCGAACCCAAATCGGAGAAATGTGTCTTCATAGGATACCCAAAGGAGACTGTTGGGTACACCTTCTATCACAGATCCGAAGGCAAGAATTCATTGCTAAGAATGGATCCTTTCTAGAGAAGGAGTTTCTCTCGAAAGAAGTGAGTGGGAGGAAAGTAGAACTTGACGAGGTAACTGTACTTTCTCCCTTATTGGAAAGTAGTTCATCACTGAAATCAGTTCTAGTGATTCCTACACCAATAAGTGATGAAGCTAATGATGATGATCATGAAACTTCTGATCAAGTTACTACCGAACCTTGTACGTTAACCAAAGTAAGATCCGCACCAGAGTGGTACAGTAATCCTGTTCTGGAAGTCATGTTACTTGACAATGACGAACCTACGAACTATGAGGAAGCGATGATGAGCCCAGATTCTCCGCAAAATGGCTTGAGGCCATGAAATCTGAGATGGGAACCATGTATGAGAACAAAGTATGGACTTTGGTTGACATTCCGATGATCGGCAGGCCATAGAGAATATATGGATCTTCAAGAAGAAGACTGACGCTGACGGTAATGTTACTGTCTACAAAGCTTGACTTGTTGCGAAAGGTTTTCAACAAGTTCAAGGAGTTGACTATGATGAGACCTTCTCACCCGTAGCGATGCTTAAGTCCGTCTGAATCATGTTAGCAATTGCCGCATTTTATGATTATGAAATTTGGCAAATGGATGTCAAAACTGCATTCCTTAATGGATATCTTAAAGAAGAGTTGTATATGATGCAACCAGAAGGTTTTGTCGATCCAAGGTGCTAACAAAGTGTGCAAGCTCCAGCGATCCATTTATGGACTGGTGCAAGCCTCTCGGAGTTGGAATATATGCTTTGATAGTGTGATCAAAGCATATGGTTTTATATAGACTTTTGGAGAAGCCTGTATTTACAAGAAAGTGAGTGGGAGCTCCGTAGCATTTCTGATATTATATGTGGATGGCATATTGTTGATCGGAAATGATACTGAATTTCTGAATAGCATAAAAGGGTTATTGAAAGAATTTGAATGAAAGACCTCGGTGAAGCTGCTTATATATTGGGCATCAAGATCTATGGAGATAGATCAAGACGCTTAATTGGACTTTCACAAAGTACATAGCTTGATAAAGTTTTGAAGAAGTTCAAAATGGATCAAGCAAAGAAAGGGTTCTTGCCTGTGTTACAAGGTGTGAAGTTGAGTCAGACACAATGCCCGACCACTGCAGAAGATAGAGAGAAAATGAAAGGTGTTCCCTATGCTTCAACCATAGGCTCTATCATGTATGCAATGTTGTGTACCAGACCTGATGTGTGCCTTGTTATCAGTCTAGCAGGGAGGTACCAAAGTAATCCAGGAGTGGTTCACTGGACAGTGGTCAAGAACATCCTAAAATACCTGAAAGGACTAAGGATATGTTTCTCGTATATGGAGGTGACAAAGACCTCGTCGTAAACGATTACATCGATGCAAGCTTTGACACTGATCCGGATGACTCTAAGTCAGAAACCAGATACATGTTTCAATTAAATGGTGGAGCTGTCAGTTGGTGCAGTTCCAAGCAGAGCGCCGTGGCGGGATTCTACGTGTGAAGCGGAATACATAGCTGCTTCGGAAGAAGCAAATGAAGGAGTCTGGATGAAGGAGTTCATATTCGATCTAGGTGTCATACCTAGTGCACCGGGTCCAGTGAAAATCTTTAGTGACAATACTGGTGCAATTGCCTTGGCAAAGGAATCCAGATTTCACAAGAGAACCAAGCACATCAAGAGACGCTTCAATTCCATCCGCGATCAAGTCAAGGAGGGAGACATAGAGATTTGCAAGATACGTACGAATCTGAATGTTGTAGACCAGTTGACTAAGCCTCTCTGACGAGCAAAACATGATCAGCACCAAGACTCCATGGGTGTTAGAATCATTACAATGTAATCTAGATTACTAACTCTAGTGCAAGTGGGAGAAACTAAAGGAAATATGCCCTAGAGGCAATAATAAAGTTGTTATTTATATTTCCTTATTCATGATAAATGTTTATTATTCATGCTAGAATTGTATTAACCGGAAACTTAGTACATGTGTGAATACATAGACAAACAGAGTGTCACTAGTATTCCTCTACTTGACTAGCTCGTTGAATCAAAGATCGTATGTTTCCTAACCATAGACATGAGTTGTCATTTGATTAACGGGATCACATCATTAGAGAATGATGTGATTGACTTGACCCATTCTGTTAGCTTAGCACGATGATCGTTTAGATTGTTGCTATTGCTTTCTCCATAACTTATACATGTTCCTATGATTATGAGATCATGCAACTCCCGAATACTGGAGGAACACTTTGTGTGCTACCAAACATCACAACGTAACTTGGTGATTATAAAGGTGCTCTACAGGTGTCTCCGATGTGTTTGTTGAGTTGGCATAGATCGAGATTAGGATTTGTCACTCCGATTGTCGGAGAAGTATCTCTGGGACCTCTCGGTAATGCACATCACTATAAGCCTTGCAAGCAATGTGACTAATGAGTTAGTTACGAGATGATAAATTATGGAACGAGTAAAGAGACTTGCCGGTGACGAGATTGAACTTGGTATTGAGATACCGACAATCGAATCTCGGGCAAGTAACATACCAATGACAATGGGTACAACGTATATCGTTATGCGGTTTAACCGATAAAGATCTTCTTAGAATATGTGGGAGCCAATATGAACATCCAGGTTCCTCTATTGGTTATTGATCGGAGACGTGTCTCGGTCATGTCTACATAGTTCTCAAACCCGTAGGGTCCGCACGCTTAACGTTCGGTGACGATCAATATTATGAGTTTATGTGTTTTGATGTACCGAAGGTGGTTAGGAGTCCCGGATGTGATCATGGACATGACGAGGAGTATCGAAATGGTCGATACATAAAGATTGATATATTGGACGGCTATATTCGGACACTGGTAGTCTTCTGAGTAATTTCAGAGAAAATCGGAGTATCGGAGGGTTACCGGGCCCCCCCCCCCGGGGAGAACTAATGGGCCACATGGGACTTAGTTGAGAGAGAGAGCCGGCCAGGGGAGGCCGGACGCCGCCTCCCCCTCTGGTCCGAATTGGACTAGGGAAGGGGAGCCGGCGCCCCCCTTTCCTTCTCCCTCTCCTCCTTCCTTTCCCCCTCCTGGTAGGAGTAGGAAAGGGGAGTCCTACTCCTACTAGGAGGAGGACTCCTCCTGTCCTAGCGCACCGCAAGGGCCGGCCGGCCTCCCCCCTTGCTCCTTTATATACGGGGGTAGGAGCAGCCTAGAACACACAAGTTGACTGTTTCCAGCTATGTGACATGCCCCCCTCCACCATAATCCACCTCGGTCATATCGTAGCGGTGCTTAGGCGAAGCCCTATTCCCGGTAGCATCATGAAAGTGCGTTATATCGACTAGAGGGGGGGTGAATAGGCGATTTTTATGAAAGTCTTCAAAACGTGAGAGTTATGAAGACAAACAGTGAAGATTATGCCTATTACTATGCAGCGGAAGTTAGATTACACTAGGCCAGCCATGGTCGGGTATTCAATAGAGTGAAAGCGCAATGACAAACAGCTTCAGTGTAATAAGGATCAGGTAGGAAGAAGTTATGAAGCCGAACAGATCATGCATTCATGTTGTGAAGACAAAAGATAAAGCTAGCATGCAATGGCTTCACAATGAATAACTGTAAGTGAAAGGAAGTGAAGATGAAACCAGTGACACGTTGAAGACAATGATTTGTTGGACCAGTTCCAGTTGCTGTGACAACTGTACGTCTGGTTGGAGCGGCTAGGTATTTAAACCAAAGGACACACAGTCCCGGACACCCAGTCAAGGACACTTAGTCCAAGACACCCAGTCCTCACCGTTTTCTCCTTGAGCTAAGGTCACACAGACCTCGCTCAATCACTCAGGTAAGTCTTCAAGGTAGACTCCCAAACCTTCACAGACTTCGTTCACTGGCAATCCACAATTTCTCTTGGATGCTCAGAAGCGCGACGCCTAACCGTCTGGAGGATGCACAGTCCTCAAGTGTATAAGTCTTCAAATCACACAGACACGAAGACTTAAGTGATGCCCAAATTTACTCTGGCTCTGGGTGGTAGGCTTTTCTCCTCACTGGGAATTTTTCTTTCAAAGGCTTCGAGGTGGGTTGCTCTCAAACGACAAAAGCCGTGCACTGAAATCTGAGCAGCCAACCGTTTATGGTTGTGGGGGGTGGACTATTTATAGCCACTTGGCAACCCGACCTGATCTGTCCGAAATGACCCTGGGTCACTAAGGAACTGACACGTGTACCAACGGTCGAATTTTGAACTCACACGGCAACTTTACTTGGGCTACAAGTAAAGCTGACTTGTCTGACTCTGGACAAGATTTTCTCTCAAAGTCTTCGCTCGAAGACATAGGATTTGAATTAGGCATCACTACAGTCATTCTGACTGGTTCTTTTGGACCCCACTTAACAGTACGGTGATTCCTATGACACTACATAAATGAAATAAAACTACGAAGGATCTAAGTCTTCGAGTTCCATAAGCTTCATAGGGAGTCTTCTCATGTCATTGTCTTCAATATGAATATCTTCATAAACCACCATTGTCTTCAATGTCTTCGTACATTTTTAGGGGTCATCTCTGGTAATAAAACCGAATCAATGAGGGACTTCTACCTGTGTTTTCCTGAAAGAGGAGTAAACACGTTAGTCCTCAACTAGGTTTGTCGTCAATACTCCAAAACCAACTAGGGGTGGCACTAGATGCACTTACAATCTCCCCCTTTTTGGTGATTGATGACAAACTAGTTGAAGTTTTCAACGGGGAACATAATTTGTGAAATTGTAAAGGAATTGTCTTCATAAGTTGCAAGGGCTCCCCCTAAAGATGTGCATATAAGTAATTTTGCTTCTTGAACGCAAATGCACATGGCAGGTTGTACTTGTGGAGATCCACTTCAACTTATGATGACAATCCACTATGCATGTGAAAGTATATGAAGATAATGACATGCATAATGGAAAATGGACGTCTACAGTATGAGATGAGTGCGGAATTTATCGTCACACATGCGGAATTTATCTTCGCATAACAGAGTGACAAACAGGTAGCAGACGGCCATCAAGGCTAAGTGTTACAACTCAAAGAAGCAAATGTAGCAAAAACGGGAGTTGTAAGCACGAAGCAAAATGTAGCAAAATATAGGCACCCGCCCAAAGTGACCCGCTTGAAGACTATAAACATCATGCTTCTCCCCCTTTTGTCAGTGATGACCAAAAAGGTTTGAAGACATAGAGTTTTCTACGCGTTCCCAGGCGCAGCAGGGTCGGTGGAGTTGTTTGGTGGCGGTGCAGATGAGCTTGGTGCAGATTCGACGTGTGTTGAAGCAGGTGGAGATGATGTCGCGTCGTCGTCTTCTTCAATAATCCGGGCAGACACGGTGGCAGCAGAAGAAGAGAATTCTGACTCTTCAAGTGATGGTGTGCTTCGCATCACAGCTCTTCTTGGAGGCGTGGAGTCAAATTGGAATCTCTCTCTGAAGCCATCCTCTTGCAGTTCAGCTTCATTGCTCATCATGGTGAGGCCTTTCCAAGTGCGGCGACAGGTCTCGTGTGCGACAAACGCATTCTTGGTTGCCAGATTTCTGATGCGATTGACGTCTTGCATGATGCTTCTCATCTGCCGTTTGAGCCAGTCGTGATGCCTATCTTGCTTTTGGTGAAGAGCCACAAGAAGCTCTCGGTCATTGAGTGCTCGAGCGCGCTTCTTGGGTCTCTTGGCAGCTGTGCTGTCAGTGGCTTCAGTTGATGCAGGGGCACGTGTGGTGCCAGCCATTGGATACACTCGGGAGAGAGCTTCAACACCTTCAATATTTTGAGTGAAGCTCTGGTGTTCTGCATTTTGAAGACTTAATGGTTGCTTGCCAGGCTCTGGATATATTGCTTCAGCAGATGTGTCCACATCTGGCAAAAATATCCTATGGTTGCGGGCTGAGGGTTGATAGGAGATTGCAGAGTGAAGCTTGATCAGCCTCATAACCCAAGGAGCATAGAACTTTAATCCAAACAGTTCTGAGGCAGACGCTGCAAAGTGACGGATGAAGAGATCCTGTGCATTGAAGCATTTGCCATGTAAGAATGCAGAAGATGAGAGTCTTCATTGCACCATCAATTGTTGCATATCGAGAGTGTCCCTTTACAGGCCATAGAGTCCGCCTTATGATATGATATATTGTTCTGGGCAAGTACTCTAAGTCTTCAACGAAGAACCTAGTTGGATAGGGTGCATTAGGAGGCAGTGGCTTCATCATTGAGAGCATCTGACTCATATCTGGCTCAGGACGCTGAAATATGCTCTCAATTGCTTCAGCATGGAGTTGGCACCCTTCTTCAAAGAATTCGCCAGGAGTGGGAAGGCCGGTAAGCTCAATTAGGTCGAAAGCATTGGCTTCATGATGGATATTGCCTGTCATCCACTCCAGAATCCATGTCTTCGGATCTCTGTTATAGCCTTTGATATGCAAAGTGGCATAGAACTGGAGCAGAAGCTCTTCGTTCCAGTGCTCTTCATCAGTGATAAATGGCAGCAAACCCACTTGCTTGAAGCAATCCAGTGCTTCTTCCAGACCAGGCAGACCAGCAACAGCTTCAACCTCAAGGCGCTTGTGAGGAAAGATGCGGCCTTGGTTGTATAGGATGCATGAATAATAGCTGCGCTGTTGATGGCTCCAGAACCTATCTGATACAATCCGTTCCCTTGAATAAGGGTTCTTGGAGCGGTCGAAAAACGTGTTATCTGCCCTGAAGCCGTTGATGTTGAAGGAACCAGGAGCTGATGCAGGACCTGGGAACCTTGGCAGTCGTGGGATCGGCTTCTGGACCTGGGGTCTGTACGCAATATGATAGTTGAATTGTGGTCCTGCAGCAGACTCAGGCACAGAATGTTCAGGAGCAGTAGCTTCATTGTCTTCTGAAGCTATTGTTGGGTTGGGCTCCACATTTGCTTCGGCGTTGTTTGTGGCAGCCTCAACATTTGCAGACTCAGGCACGTTCTCCTGGAGAACTGCTTCTTGTTGGTGTGGGGGAGTTGGAGCTTGTGGTGTCTCTGCATGCTCTTCGGCTGATGCAGCCGGAATGTCGTCAGCAGCCTGAGCCCTTGGCCCTTTGCGAAGCCTACGGAATTTGGGCGACGCTTGTGGAGTTGCAGTGGGCTGTGGCTCATCTTCCTCCTGTGGGCGATCTGCCCACGATGCATCTTGTGTGATTGGCGTCAATGGACGACCAATACTGATCAGTTCGCTTGTCTCAAGCTGAGGAAGGGCTGCATCACCTTGCACATTGTCTTGGAGACCAATGTCTTCAGCAGCGTAGGGTTCGTCTGCTGGAATGTCTTCAGTGTTGGGTTCATGCACAGTCAACTGACGATCTGCGTCAGGATAGCGGACGGAGAGGGGTTCAACTGTCAAGGGCTCTGTGGGAGCAGCCCGAGATTTCTTGGTCTTGCGCTTCTTGATGATGGGTTCAGAAGGAGAGGCTTCAGAAGTTTTCTCTTCTTAGCTTCAGCCTCTGCAGTCCGTGTCTTCTTAGTGCTGTGAGGCGGTTGATCGACTCTTTGGCTTCGAGCCAGTCGTTGCAGCGGGGAAGACAATCGGAGCAGTTTCTGACCTTGGCGCTTCAGGTTCAGGCACAGCAGCCTTCTTTTTCTTCTTCGCGGCCATCCTGGGGTCAATGCCGGGACGCCCAAGTGCCTTGCGCTTTCTCTGCCTCATTGTAGGCCTGCACGCAGCGATCAGCCAAAGTCTTCATGCGTTCTCGCGAGCCTTGAGCTTCGGCACGCGTCTTCAGGAAGTTCTCTTTCAGCTCGTGCAACATGATCTTGAAGTTTTTCACTTCTTGCACACTGAGCTTGGCCACGTGCTTCTTGAACTGAGCCTTTTCATGATCAATTTTCTGCTTCAGTTCTACAATTCGCTGGGCTATTGCAAGTTCTGAAGCAATTGCACCTTGAAAGGCAACGCTGAGGCCTATGGGTAGCTGCAGATCATTGAAGCTTATGTCTGGTGTGTCAAACCATTCATCGATGAAGTTGTGGATGATGGCGACATCAAACAGAGGCAGATTGTTGAAGATTTCAGCCTCCTCCTTGCTCTTGATGAGCTGCTCAAGAGCATCATCTCCAAGATCTTCATCGCTTGAGAGATCAATGGCTTCGCAGCGCAGAATGTCAGCAGCTGTGAGCTCTTTGCCTGTGTGTGGCTGAGGCTTCTTGGCTTCTTGGGGCTTGGACACTCGTGATAAGCCTTCTGACTGCACACTGGCTTCAGGAGGTGCAGTTGCTAAAGGCTTCACTCTTGCGATCTTGGGAGAAGCGGCTGGCTTTGAAGCTTTTGGCTTCTTCTGCTTCGGCTTCGGCGCAGCAGGGGCGTCATCTGACTCAGTATCTGCTGGAGGGTCATTCACAGCAGTCCCTTGGACTAGGATGCGAGTGATGAGGCCTGCAAGATTGGCATACGGCCCGATGATATTGGGATCGGCGTTGCGTGTGCCATCTGCCCTTGGTGAGGAGGGACCAGGGTTGAAGTCAAGCCCAAATTTCTTCTTGTTTATCTTCGCTGACTGTTGTGCAAACTGAAAGTTGCGCTTGAAGAGATTATCATCGCGGCACCAGAGAAGTGATGACGGATGTGCTCAGCTGGCTTTGGTCCTCTCACCATGCATGGATAGAAGCCTTGAGCAATGGCTTCGACTCTGGACCTGGGTACGAGATTTTTGTATAGTACGTCTCCCCACGGTCTCTTGATGGCGCACTTCTCCGCATATTCCTGAGTGACGAAGCGGTAGTGGAACCATTGCTCTGCCCAATATCTTCGAATCCATTGGATTCGTGTCTTGCGCTGACCATAGCTTTCTTCAGGATCAGTTTTGTACATCTCTGCCAATTCATCAGGCAGATCTTTGGACGTTTCACCACGTCGCTGTCTGCCTCCCTTCCTTGCTGCTGTTTCTGAAGCCATGAATAACTTGGAAGGCTTCAAGATGTTCAAAGGCTTCAAAGGCTTCCTTTTGCAAGAACTGGCTTCAGGAGAGTTGATGTGATGCTGCAAGTACTCTGCAAATGAATGCAGACTATGAGAACCAAAGGATTCTCCCACGGACATGTACCTGTGACAGCATTAAGGTGCGAGGGAAGGGGAAGAGGTCATATGCATTCTCAGAAGATTTTGAAGATAAATCGGTTTAGAAGACATAGACCTCATTGTGCGAAGACATTCACTCACAGATAAGAAGTTGGTTCCAGATTTGTACGAACCCACAGATCAGTACAAGTGAGGAATCTAACTACCTTATGAAGCACAAGTGAATATACTAGGCATGTCATGAGATGTAGCGAGATAACTAACTGATGTGAAGAGAAACTCCTTATGGCAGAAAGTGACTGAACTATGGGATCAAAAGAGGCTGTAAAAAGAGGTTTTATTTACCACACTTGGAACTGCTAGACGAAGTGAGAGTTGAGGTCGAGCAGTTCGATCCTCCGTGCCCTAACTTGGCGACGGAAGACACCTACGGCGACGGCGGAGAGAGCGATGTCCGCTGTCGGCGTGAAAACGGCGTCGGAGAGGTTGCGGCAGTGAAGCGCTTCGTCGCCGGCGTCGTCGAGTGCTAGCGGTGGCGCTAGGGTTCGTGCGAGGGTGGAAGAAGGAGATAATGACCGCAGTGAATCGTGTATTTATAGGGATAGAGGCGGCACTGCGCTATTACGCAGGTACCCCTGGCGGTTCGCATTTGAGGCACGCGTGGCCAGTTAGAGGAGATTGGGATTTGTTCCATGTCCCACGCACGCCTAAATTGTCGGGCGGTCGTTCCTGCTTCTCCGGATCTTATGTGGAGGAATGAGCATTAAAAACGGACTTTTATGGTTGTCACTATGTCTTCAGCTGACAAGGACACAGTGAAGACATTTGACAGTTTCAACAGAATGCATATGACTTGGAGAGATAGAGTTTGAGATAGAAAGCATAGAGAGGTTAGGGTCCGATCACATTCACTTAGTTCAAAAGATTCAACCAAGAAGACATAGCTATAAGTGAATGCTGTAGAGGACAGAACATCAGTACATATATATCCATATAATCAACGCAGTGAAGATAATCATGAAGACATATTGAGAATGAAGCCAAACCAATTGTGAAGACATTGAGAGGTAACGCCATGAGAGAAACACTTCAAAATGGAACGTTTGGTGGTGGCGTTACCCACCGTATAGGAAGTATTAGACCCAGACACGGCGCACAATTATCGTGGCGCTCCGAAGTCAAATTCCACATTAATGTATTCACACTTAGAATGTATGTCTTCATTGTTTGAAGATATACGCTACTTCGTGTGTTGCACATCTAAGTCATCAATATGCTTAAGTGTTAGGATGTGTGCCTGATCACAGGACATTTGAGGATTCCAAGATATTTAGCTCACACCGTAACTTGCAAAATCTCTTCTCATCCAAGGGCTTGGTGAAGATATCTGCCAATTGCTCTTCAGTGTTGACGTGTATGATATCAATGTCTTCCTTCACAACATGATCTCTGAGAAAGTGATGACGAATTTCAATGTGCTTTGTCTTCGAGTGCTGAACTGGGTTGTTGGCAATCTTGATGGCGCTTTCGTTGTCGCAGTAAAGTGGCACTTGCTTCAGATGAATGCCATAGTCCTTGAGTGTTTGCTTCATCCACAGAAGCTGAGCGCAGCAAGATCCAGCAGCAATGTATTCAGATTCAGCAGTGGAGAGAGATACACAGTTCTGCTTCTTTGAAGACCAACATACAAGTGATCGTCCCAGAAAGTGACATGTGCCTGATGTAGACTTGCGATCAACTTTGTCACCAGCATAATCAGCATCCGAAAATCCAACCAAATCAAACTCTGAGCCCTTTGGATACCATAATCCTAGAGTTGGGGTGTGAGCCAAATATCGAAGAATTCGCTTCACAGCTAAGTGATGCGACTCCTTTGGTGTCGCTTGAAATCGAGCACACATGCAAACACTAAGCATGATATCTGGCCTAGATGCACATAAATAAAGCAAAGACCCAATCATGGAGCGGTATACCTTTTGATCGAACTCTTTACCATTGTCGTCGGGACCCAGATGATGCTTGGCTGGCATTGGTGTTGTGAAGCCTTTGCAGTCTTGCATACCGAACTTCTTCAGGCACTCTTTAAGATATTTCTCTTGAGATATGAAGATGCCGTTGCGTTGTTGCCGTATTTGAAGACCGAGGAAGAACTTCAGCTCCCCCATCATGGACATCTGATATTGCTCTTGCATCATATATCCAAACTCTTCACTATACTTCTGATTGGTGCAGCCGAAGATAATGTCATCCACATATATTTGGCACACAAACAGTTCACCATCATATGTCTTCGTGAAAAGAGTGGGATCCAGGGAACCAGGTATGAAGCCTTTGCTTTTCAGAAAGTACTTGAGTGTATCATACCAGGCCCTAGGGGCTTGTTTGAGGCCATACAGTGCCTTGTTGAGCTTGTATACCATATCAGGATGTTTTGGATTTTCAAAGCCAGGTGGTTGTGCAACATACACTTCTTCTTCAATCTTGCCATTGAGAAAGGCACTTTTCACATCCATCTGATAGAGAAGTATGTTATGATGATTTGCATAGGCCAGCAGTATGCGTATGGCTTCAAGCCTAGCCACAGGAGCAAATGTTTCATCGAAGTCAATGCCCTCCACTTGAGTATATCCTTGAGCAACGAGACGAGCTTTGTTTCTGACAACTTGACCATGCTCATCTTGCTTGTTGCGGTATATCCATTTGGTGCCTATTATGTTGTGCTTCGTGGATCAGGACTTACCAGTTCCCATAAGCTTGATTGATTCATTTGCTGGAACTTCATCTAGCACATTTGGCAATTGCTCTCTTTGTGATCCATTGGTTTCATCAAATCGCACATCCACTGTTTCAACCACTTTGTAGTGGAAGAGATTGAAGACTCTGTAGGAGTGCGAATCCTTTCCATATCCAAGCATGAAGCCTTCATGTGCTTTTGGTGCAAACTTTGAGGTGTGGTGTGGGTCCTTGATCCAGCATTTTGCGCCAAATACTCTGAAATAACTGACATTTGGCTTCTTGCCAGTTAGGAGTTCATAGATGTCTTGTTCAGAAGCTTGTGAAGATAAACACGATTGATTGTATGGCATGCAGTATCAATGGCTTCAGTCCAGAATTTTCTTGGAGTCTTGTATTCATCTAGCATTGTTCTGGCCATCTCAATGAGTGTTCTGTTCTTGCGTTCGAACGACGCCATTCTGCTGTGGCGTGTATGGAGCTGAGAATTCATGTGTGATGCCCAAGGTATCAGATATGTATCAAGGCCAGTGTTCTTGAATTCAGTGCCATTGTCACTTCTGATGTGCTTTATCTTGGCGCCAAAATTGTTCATAGCTCGATTGGCGAAGCGTCTGAAGACATCCTGCACTTCAGTCTTGTAAGGATTATGTGCACCCAAGTATATCTAGAATAATCATCAACAATGACGAAGCCATAGAGGCAGCAGAAGTAGTAAAGTTGAGTAGTGAGTGGGACCGAAAAGATCCATGTGGAGCAGTTCGAAGGGTTGAGTAGTGGTCATGATTGTCTTCGAAGGATGTTTTGCCCTTGTCATCTTCCCTGCTTCACAGGCACCGCATAAGTGATCTTTCTTGAACTTGACGCCCTCGATGCCTATGACGTGCTTTTTCTTCGCAAGGGTGTGGAGGTTCCTCATGCCAGCATGCCCAAGCCTTCGATGCCAAAGCCAGCATTCTGAAGCTTTTGCAAGAAGACATACTGCAAGTTGTGGTCCTGCTGAGAAATCTACCACATACAAATCACCTTTCCTATACCCTTCAAACACTAGAGATTTGTCAGATTCCATTAGCACCAGGCAGCGATATTTGCCAAACATTACAATCATATTCAAATCGCAAAGCATTGAGACAGACATTAAGTTGAAGCCAAGGGATTCAACAAGCATGACTTTATCCATGTGTTGATCCTTTGAGATTGCAACTCTACCTAGACCCAATACCTTACTTTTACCAGTGTCAGCGAATGTAATGTGGCTCTTGTCGGATGGACGTAAAGTTGAGTCCATAAGAAGGCTTCTTCTGCCAGTCATGTGATTTGTACACCCACTGTCAATAATCCATTCTGAAGACTTTGAAGTCGCTGGTATCGTACCCTACAGTGCAGTTAGGGGGATAGGCTTCACGAAGAGTGTTGTGAAGCATAAACATTTGACGAACCAGTGGGTTATGAAAACTTAGATCCAGATTAGGACTAATGGGGAGAGTAGCATGCGATTCAGGAACGAAGTACATAATGA
Source organism: Triticum urartu (assembly GCF_003073215.2). Lineage (NCBI taxonomy): Eukaryota > Viridiplantae > Streptophyta > Magnoliopsida > Poales > Poaceae > Triticum > Triticum urartu. Next base: position 566,530,135 of record NC_053026.1, on the reverse strand, counting down.
TGCCATTTGGGCAGTTTATCTTGCGCCCCACAAGATTTTTATGGTCCCCAGCAATAGCATCAGAAGATTTTGTTTTTGTGCTGGAGACCTTTCCCTGCAAAAGAGAGTTAAGCTTTCTTAACCACCCACATCTTCAAGGGTGGCTTAGAAGCTATGAGTCTAAGTGCAGCATCTGAGAATTTTGGCTTTGAAGCCTTAGCAAACAGTCTAGCAGGGGACAATAATACTCATAGGCATAAGCAGAATAGATTTTTGGTCATATGAACATGACGGTTCGATGAACCGCTCTCATATTCATATGCCTGAGTGGTTTCCCTGCAAAACATTTGCATTAGTGTGACTCAGGTGAGTCCTCTGTCTGTATGAAGCCTTTGGACGAGGTTTGTCTTCTTCAAGTGAGGTGTCATGAAGACATTCACAGGAAGATTTTCCAGACATTCGGAACCCAGATCTTCTTCATAGGCGGTCCATTCCTGCAGTTAGTACCAATGTACCTGGCAAACACTTCACCATTCTGATTCTTAAACAGTTTATAGTTTGCATCAAAGGATTCATCAATGATAATTGGGTTAGCACAAGTGAAGCCAGATAAATTGGATGGATCTGCTGAAAGTTCCTTTGCAGCAACCCATGTAGTTTTGGGGTACTGCTCAGGTTTCCAGTAAGAGCCATCTGCATTGATTTTCCTCACGAACCCAACACCCTCTTTCCTAGGGTTTCGGTTCAGAATCTGCTTCTTAAGGACATCACATAATGTTTGATGCCCTTTCAGACTTTTGTACATCCCTGTTTCAAGCAATGTCTTCAACCTAGCATTCTCATCAGCAATAGCAGTGGTATCCTCAAGCAGAGGGGTTAGTTGCCACATCAACAGTTGAAGATATTGGAACAGTAGTAGCAGTGGAACATTCAGCAACAGAATTAGCATTATTACGCTCAATGCATTTAAGACATGGTGGTTCAAATCCTTCCTGAGCGGGACTGATCTGTTCGGCGCGAAGTGACTCGTTTTCCTTTTGAAGATCTTCATGAGCCACCCTCAATTTCTCAAGTTCTTGCTTCCTTTGAAGATAGTCATAGGAAAGCTTTTCATGAGTTGTTGAGAGAGTATCATGACGATCTTCAAGTTCCTGATACTTAACGTGAAGGTTTTTTATGTCTTCAATTAAGGATTCAGATCGAGTCATTTCAGCACCCAACAGATCATCGCTTCTGTCTAACAATTTTTGAATATGTTCCATAGCTTTCTGTTGTTCAGTTGCAATTTTAGCAAGTGTTCTGTAGCTAGGTTTTGAATCACATTCAGAGTCATCGTCACTAGATGTTTCATAGCGAGTAGTGCGTGTGTTTACCTTGGCACCGCGTGCCATGAAGCAGTAGGTAGGAGTGGAGTCGTTCTTGTCATTTGCGTCGGTGTCGGTGATGCAGTCATTGTCTTCAGTATTGAAGATGGACTTGGCGACGTATGCTGTAGCCAGACTCGCAATGCCAGAATCAGACTCCTCCTCAGACTCCACCTCTGCCTCCTCAGATGCGGACTCCTCCTCTGAATCCATCTCCTTTCCAACAAACGCACGTGCCTTGCCAGATGAGCTCTTCTTGTGTGATGAAGACTTTGATGAAGTTTTGGAAGAAGACTTTGAGTATATCTTCTTCTTCTTGTCGTCAGAATCATATTCCTTGCTCTTCTTCTTCCTTCTGTTCTCATTGTCCCACTGTGGACACTCAGAGATGAAGTGTCTAGTTTTCTTGCACTTGTGACATGTTTTCTTCTTGTAGTCATGAGCAGAAGCTTCATCATTCCTTGAGCTTGATCGTGAAGATTTCCTGAAGCCTTTCTTCTTAGTGAATTTTTGGAACTTCTTCACTAGCATTGCAAGTTCTCTTCCAATGTCTTCAGGATCATCAGAACTGCAGTCAGATTCTTCTTCAGATGAGGAGACAGCTTTTGCCTTCAAGGCACGAGTTCGCCCATAGTTTGGGCCGTAGATATCTCTTTTCTCAGAAAGTTGAAACTCATGTGTGTTGAGCCTCTCAAGTATGTCAGACGGATCGAGTGTCTTGAAATCAGGACGTTCTTGAATCATCAGGGCCAGGATGTCAAACGAACTATCAAGTGATCTCAGCAGCGTCTTGATGATTTCATGTTTGGTGATCTCAGTGGTGCCGAGGGCTTGAAGCTCATTTGTGATGTCAGTGAGCCGGTCAAATGTGTGCTGGACATTCTCATTGTCATTTCGCTTGAAGCGGTTGAAGAGGTTGCGAAGAACACTGATTCTTTGATCTCTCTGGGTTGAGATGCCTTCATTGACCTTTGAGAGCCAGTCCCAGACTAGCTTGGATGTCTTCAAAGCACTCACACGGCCATACTGTCCTTTGGTCAGATGACCACATATGATATTCTTGGCAGTGGAGTCCAGTTGAGTGAACTTCTTGACATCAGCAGCAGTGACACCTTCTCCAGCCTTGGGAACGCCGTTCTCGACGACATACCATAGGTCGATGTCAATGGCTTCAAGATGCATGCGCATCTTATTCTTCCAGTAGGGATATTCAGTTCCATCGAAGACGGGGCAAGCAGTGGAGACTTTGATTATCCCTGCAGTCGACATAACTAAAACTCCAGGTGGTTAAACCGAATCACACAGAACAAGGGAGCACCAGGCTCTGATACCAATTGAAAGTGCGTTATATCGACTAGAGGGGGGGGTGAATAGGCGATTTTTATGAAAGTCTTCAAAACGTGAGAGTTATGAAGACAAACAGTGAAGATTATGCCTATTACTATGCAGCGGAAGTTAGATTACACTAGGGCAGCCATGGTCATGTATTCAATAGAGTGAAAGCGCAATGACAAATAGCTTCAGTGTAATAAGGATCAGGTAGGAAGAGGTTATGAAGCCGAACAGATCATACATTCATGTTGTGAAGACAAAAGATAAAGCAAGCATGCAATGGCTTCACAATGAATAACTGTAAATGAAGGGAAGTGAAGATGAAACCAGTGACACGTTGAAGACAATGATTTGTTGGACCAGTTCCAGTTGCTGTGACAACTGTACGTCTGGTTGGAGCGGCTAGGTATTTAAACCGAAGGACACACAGTCCCGGACACCCAGTCAAGGACACTTAGTCCAAGACACCCAGTCCTCACCGTTTTCTCCTTGAGATAAGGTCACACAGACCTCGCCCAATCACTCAGGTAAGTCTTCAAGGTAGACTCCCAAACCTTCACAGACTTCATTCACTGGCAATCCACAATTTCTCTTGGATGCTCAAAACGCGGCTCCTAACCGTCTGGAGGATGCACAGTCCTCAAGTGTAATAAGTCTTCAAATCACACAGACACGAAGACTTAAGTGATGCCCAATTTACTCTGGCTCTGGGTGGTTAGGGCTTTTCTCCTCACTGGGAATTTTTCTTTCAAAGGCTTCGAGGTGGGTTGCTCTCAAACGACAAAAGCCGTGCACTGAAATCTGAGCAGCCAACCATTTATGGTTGTGGGGGGTGGACTATTTATAGCCACTTGGCAACCCGACCTGATCTGTCCGAAATGACCCTGGGTCACTAAGGAACTGACACGTGTACCAATGGTCGGATTTCGAACTCACACGGCAACTTTTACTTGGGCTACAAGTAAAGCTGACTTGTCTGACTCTGAACAAGATTTTCTCTCAAAGTCTTCGCTCGAAGACATAGGATTTGAATTTGGCATCACTTCAGTCATTCTGACTGGTTCTCTTCGACCCCACTTAACAGTACGGTGGTTCCTATGACACAACATGAATGAAATAAAACTACGAAGGATCTAGGTCCTCGAGTTCCAAAGGCTTCATAGGGAGTCTTCTCATGTCATTGTCTTCAATATGAATATCTTCATAAACCACCATTGTCTTCAATGTCTTCGTACATTTTTAGGGGTCATCTCTGGTAGTGAAACCGAATCAATGAGGGACTTCTACCTGTGTTTTCCTACAATTCTCACAAACACATTAGTCCCTCAACTAGGTTTGTCGTCAATACTCCAAAACCAACTAGGGTTGGCACTAGATGCACTTACAATCTCCCCCTTTTTGGTGATTGATGACAAACTAGTTGAAGTTTTCAACGGGGAACATAATTTGTGAAATAGTAAAGGAATTTGTCTTCATAAGTTGCAAGGGCTCCCCCTGAAGATGTGCATATAAGTAATTTGCCTTTTGAATGCAAATGCACATGGCAGGTTGTACTTGTGGAGATCCACTTTAACTTATGATGACAATCCACTATGCATGTGAAAGTATATGAAGATAATGTCATGCATAATGGAAAATGGACGTCTGCAGTAAGAGATAAGTGCGGAATTTATCATTGCACATGCGGAATTTATCTTCTCATAACGGAGTAACAAGCAGGTAGCAGACGGCCATCAAGGCTAAGTGTTACAACTCAAGAAGCAAATGTAGCAAAACGGGAGTTGTAAGCACGAAGCAAAATGTAGCAAGATATGAAGGCACCCGCCCATAGTGACCCGCTTGAAGACTATTACCATCATATGCTTCTCCCCCTTTTGTCAGTGATGACCAAAAAGGTTTGAAGACATAGAGATTTCTACGCGTTCCCAGGCGCAGCAGGGTCGGTGGAGTTGTTTGGCGGCGGTGCAGACGAGCTTGGTGCAGATTCGACGCGCGTTGAAGCAGGTGGAGATGATGTCGCATCGTCTTCTTCTTCAATAATCCAGGCAGACACGGTGGCAGCAGAAGAAGAGAACTCTGACTCTTCAAGTGATGGTGTGCTGCGCATCACCGCTCTTCTCGGAGGCGTGGAGTCAAATTTGAAGTGCTCTGTGAAGCCATCCTCATGCAGTTCAGCTTCAGGGCACATCATGGTGAGGCCCTTCCAAGTGCGGCGACAGGTCTCGTGTGTGACAAATGCATTCTTTGTTGCCATATTTCTGATGCGATTGACGTCTTGCATGATGCTTCTCATCTGCCTCTTGAGCCAGTCGTGATGCCTATCTTGTTTTTGGTGAAGAGCCACAAGAAGCTCTCGGTCATTAAGTGTTCGAACGCGCTTCTTAGGTCTCTTGGCAGCTGTGCTGTCAGTGGCTTCAGTTGATGCAGTGGCACGTGTGGTGCCAGCCATTGGATACACTCGAGAGAGAGCTTCAACACCTTCAATATTTTGAGTGAAGCTCTGGTGTTCTGCATTTTGAAGTCTTAATGGTTGCTTGCCAGGCTCTGGATATATTGCTTCAGCAGATGTGTCCACATCTGGCAAGAATATCCTATGGTTGCGGGCTGAGGGTTGATAGGAGATTGCAGAGTGAAGCTTGATCCAGGTCGAAGGCGGCGGCGACAGCAGCGCGGAGGGCATCCAGGTGGGACCCAAGGACGAGGAGATTGATTTCGACGAGTGGAGGAGTGCCTTCCCCAACGACCCCGACGACGTATTGGCCCGAACCCTGCTCACGGCACATCGTACATGACGAGGAAGGATTGGCTCGACCTCTACTTCAACCGAAAGTAGTTTAGCTTAGTTTAAATTTATGTTTTATACTCGGTTATGCAAGACTATCTATGTTTATGTTTGAATGCATGCTACTTTCGGTTGAACCTGCTTTGAACTTGATCAAATTGAAGTTTACAACCTTAAGTTTAGGGGATCGACTAGAAAAGGCCAAAAATTGATGGAGTATATATATATATATCCACTAAGGGTTTTAGTCCTTTAACTTTTTAAGGATCGCCTAGAGATGTCCTTATGACTTGTTTATTTCAGTTCTTCACAATGTGATGCTCTATATGTGCAACTATTTGTCGTGCAGTTAAATTTCATCAACAACAGTTTCAACATTACCACTATGAATTACGATATTTGGTTGCTGTTAAGGATATTGTAGTTAACATGCCTTTTCGTTTTTCAATTGTTGTTTCAGCAACATGCATTGTACTGAATGACTAAATATGCAATCCCAGGCTACATAGCAACAAGGAAGAGTGTTACCTTAATGTTCTGATGATGTCTAGATATACATGTAATAATCTTATATAATGGGATGGATGAGTGTTGTACAACATCCTAGCACTTACTCTTCGTCTGAAAACTCTGCAACATAATACGTTGCAGCCTTGTTAGGTAGCACATGGAATATGCTGGCAAATAACACTATAGAGCAATGAACATGAAACAACTATAACTATATGCATATATGGCTGGTGGAGGCTCTATGGTTATTTGCAAAGCTAGTTTTTCCCTACAACAAAGCAATATATTTTATTTAACTACAAAATTTGTTGAAAACATTGAGAATGGTAACCCCATATCAATCCCAAATTAATAATCAATAACCCAACAAATTAATTGAGTAAAGTGATGAGATCAACATAATAATTCAAGCACCAAATACTCAAGATGTCCATAACCGGGGACACGGCTAACCATGATTATTCTGTACACTCTGCAGAGGTTTGCGCACTTTTCCCCACAAGACTCGATATCCTCCGTTAAATTTCTCGCATTGCATGATGTTTGAGAAACGGATGACCGAGACACAGTGTTTCAGAAGCATTAACTCTTTACGATTGGTAGACCGTACCACCTACATCCCCGGCCTACATATGCTAGTCTACCACTGAAAGAGGTCACACAACATACTCAACTATGCCAGAGCCCATAATGGCCTGTGGCTGCACATGGAAGTTTCCAGCATGAATAACAAAATGATCCCTTTGAGCCTAGGTGGCAAACCATAGGAAAATCACACGGATACCCCGGGATCTCCTTTGGACAACACTAGTGTCGGTATCAAAATCGGCGGATCTCGGGTAGGGGGTCCCGATCTGTGCGTCTAGGCCGGTATGGTAACAGGAGACAAGGGACACGAAGTTTTACCCAGGTTCGGGCCCTCTCGATGGAGGTAAAACCCTACGTCCTGCTTGATTAATATTGATGATATGGGTAGTACAAGAGTAGATCTACCACGAGATCGAAGGAGGCTAAACCCTAGAAGCTAGCCTATGGTATGATTGTTGATGTGTATTTGTCCTACGGACTAAAACCCTCCGGTTTATATAGACACCGGGTAGGGTTAGGGTTACATAGAGTCGGTTACAATGGTAGGAGATCTCATATCCGTATCGCCAAGCTTGCCTTCCACGCCAAGGAAAGTCTTCGGACACGGGACACGGAGTCTTCAATCTTGTATCTTCATAGTCCAGGAGTCCGGCTGAAGGTATAGTCCGGCCATCCGGACACCCCCTAATCCAGGACTCCCTCAGTAGCCCCTGAACCAGGCTTCAATGACGACGAGTCCGGCGCGCGTATTGTCTTCGGCATTGCAAGGCGGGTTCCTCCTCCAAGTACTTCATAGAAGATTTTGAACACAAAGATAGTGTCCGGCTCTGCAAAATAAGTTTCCACATATTGCCATAGAGAGAATAATATTTACACAAATCTAATCTGCTGACGTATTCCGTAGTGTGACATCACACCACGGCCAAGCTTTTATTCGAACCGTTTTACTGTCCCATCTCAGGCGTTATGCGAGGCGGTTTCCTTGGCACGTCTTGTTAAAGCAGAGATCGTGTCCCCTTATTCCGGGATTCTCATCAATACGGGCGTGGGTAACCCAACCGCGCCATTGATTACGGCGTGTTGGAGATAAGCGAAGTTTTACCAGGCTGGTGGGGACGTAGTCGATCCACCCATATAAGGGGATAAGGATCCACCTTTTCACCTACGCCTTCTTCCTCCTTTGCCTATCCATTTTCACTCGAGCTCCAGCGCCCAAGTCCGCACTCCCCACCTCAACCTTCTCCAGCCATGTCCGGAGCGGGAGGCAAGTGGATGGTCTCCTCCGTCACGGAGGGACACATCAAAAAGCCGAGGAAGGCCGGATACTGTCTAACGACATCGCGTACCGGCTTCCCGAAAGGGGCAGCTCATCCCCACCCCTAGGCCCCATGAGAGGGTGGTGTTCCTCCCCCATTTCCTCGCGGACTGGGCTTTCCTCTCCACCCATTTGTCGGGGCTCATGTTCTACTACGGCCTGGATTTCCATGATCTGGCCCCGAACTTTGTCCTCAACATCTCGGCGTTTATCGTCGTGTGCGAGGCTTTCCTCCGCATCCGCCCCCATTTCGGCCTATGGCTCAAGACTTTCAATGTCAAGCCGAAGGTGGTGCGCGGCAACCAGGCGGAGTGCGGAGGCGCCATGGTGGGCAAGATGGCCAACGTCTTATGGCTCGAGGGCTCCTTTGTGGAGACCCTGAAGGGGTGGCAATCGGGGTGGTTTTACATCACCGAGCCGCGCGACCCTGAATGGGTCACCCCGAGTTTCGATCCGACCCCCTACGCGGCTCACCTCCTGGAAGGAGACGGGCCTGTCATGGGGTAAAAAAGGAGAGCTGACCGGACTCCAAACATGCGTCCAAACCCTGGTGGACAAGAAGCTCAAACTTGTCAACGTAGTCCAGGTTATGCTCATCCGCCTGATCCTCCCGTGTCAACAACGGGCTTTCAACCTGTGGGAGTTCGACCCGGCGCGGCACCAAACTCTGAGCAGGCTCTTCGACACGACGTACGAAGATGCCTGGAAGGTGCTTTTCAAGGGCGCCGAGGCTCCCGCATCCGCTACGAGGATCGCGGATTTAGTGCGCAGCGTCACGCTCTCGCGGTAAGCTGTTTTCCTTTTACAGGGTATCAGTTTTTCATAGTTTGACTCCATGCGGGATCTAAGCTCCCTTTCCTTTGACAGGATTGGCAGGTGACGTCCGGACAGATCAACTGTCCGGCTCCTTTGCCCGAAGGCCCAGCGGACGCTCGCTTGGCGAGGCTGCTGGTTCCGGCACCCTATGTGGTGCCGGAGAAGAAGGTCAAGAAGAAGGCCACGGGGACTCGAAAGAGTGCCCGATGCCCGGAGGTGTCGGATTCATCATCGACGAATCCAAGACGCACTCCTCCCGTGAAGACGAGGAGGAGGAAGAAGAGACCCCTCCCCCTCCAGCGGGGGAAGGGAAGAAAAGGAAGGCCGCCCCAACTGGGGCCGAAGGGTCCAAGAAGGGGAAAACCCTTCCTCCGGACTACTCCACCGACGCCGACGGCGGCGAGAGGAGTGGGCGCCAAGGGCCAAGCCCCTGGCCAAATCGTAAGTATCCGGATACCAGAGTAATTCATAGTATTCGTTTATTGCAGCTTTCCCTTATGTCGAATATGTTTATGCAGCCCACCCAAAGACCGGCTCGACGCATCGTCGAGCGGCTCACTGGACTCGTCGGATGTGAACTCGCTTCCGACGGCTTCCTCCCCCCGCCCTACGGACGACACCGAAGTGTTGTCCCAACAGGTTCCAAGCCGGGAGGAGGTGGTCCTGGAGGCGCCGCAAGGCGACCTCCCGGACTCCAGGAGTAAAGGGGATGAAACCCCCCAGGGCTCCAAGTCCGGCTCTAGGCCGGACACCGCTCCGGAACCTTCAAAGGTTCCAGAGTCCGGCGGGGTGACCTCCTTCCAAGAGGAGCAAGCACCATCCGTGCCGGTGACCCCCGTCCAACCGGAGGCGCCGGACAATCTGTTGGAGCGCTCCAAGGTGCCTCCATCGACGAGGAGCACCGCACCATTATGAGTGCGGTGGTCCAGAAGGTTCAGTCCGCCAAGAGTGGACTGACTGAAGCTTGTACTAGCCTTTTGACAGGCTTTGAGGTAAGTAAAGAATGTGTAAATAATATACCGCATAGACAGTAGCCCCTGATGCTCTGTTTGGCGTTCGGGAAGAAAAGCCGAATAGAGGATCAAATAGAATTCGCAGGAGTCTAACAAAAATGAGTCAATATGCATATGCAGGCTTGCTTGCTCCGCCGCACTGACTGCGGAAGTGGACACGCTAAAGCAGAACCTCGAGAGCTCGGGCGTGCCAAGAAGCAGCTCGAGGACAATGAAGGTAAGAAATACCTTGTTTTTAAATATATATAAAAAGGTGCAATTGCAAAGAATGACAGGATTATCGTGGCTATTGTAGGGGCCACGTCTGAAGTGGCGACCCTTAAGCAAGCGCTGGTCGAGGCCGAGAAGAGGGCGGCCTCGGAGCGCACCGAGCGGGAGAAGTATGAGGCCGAGGTTGGCAAGGTGCGGCAAGAGTCCAGGCTCTCATGGAAAAACATGAGAGTTTGGAGCTTGACTCGAAGACGCGAAGCGTCCGAGCTCGCGGTGGCTATTGAAAATGCAAGTCTGCCAAGGCCGAATCCCAGAAGACCCTCCAGGAGTTGGATGAGGTGAAGAGATAGCGGCGGGTAAGGCATTCTTTATGCAAAGCAAACACATAAAGTGAGTTACTTGTTACTTACCCGAATCCGGAGCTCTCCAGGACGTTCGCAGATCTTCCCCGGAGTGTATCGATGCCGCATTCTATCGAGCCGAGGAGGGCATCGACGGAGAAGGTGTTCTGGTCTCAGTACGCTGAGGCCGGACACCCCGTGCCCCTGAGCGACCAGCTGAAGCAACTGGTCGAGCTCCACAAGGCGGCCGAACAGGCCATGAAGGGCCTCATTGTTCGGCTGTGGCCTGGGAGGCTCTGCCTGGGAGCTATTTCGGGCTGGTGCGGCGGCTGGTGGAGGCCTGTCCAAGGCTCGAAGTCATCAAGCGCTCCGTCATTGAAGGTGCCCGTAGGCCCTTGCCCGTGCTAAGGTGCACTGGGGCAAGCTGGATGCTGAGAAGCTTGTGAAGGACGGGCCACCGCCGGGGAAAGAGCATCGCAAGCCCGAGAATTATTATAAGGATGTTCTGAAGGGTGCCTGCCTTGTGGCGGATGAATGTTCTAGGGATGTAATTTTTGAGTGAAACTTGCTCGTTTTGTCCTGTGCGCTGAAAACTTGTTTATATGCACTAAGCAATGCTGTTGGAATTTAAAATATTACCTTCTGTGCGGCTGTTTATCAATTCTGAGAGATGGCGAGTCGTCGGCTTCTGCCCCCGTGCCGCTAGTGCTGGGGTGTTCGGGGATAAACCTGAGCGCTCTTTTTCCCATGTTTGGGTCCTTCGAGGGAGGCGCTCAGCCCAACGAACAAGGCAATCGGACTATAATGCGTGAACACTCTCACTTAGCCATAGAATTCTATAATTTAAATTTCGGCGAAGCCCCTGGTATTCGGAAGACCGAGTTCGGGGCGCTATCCACGCCTTGGCCGGACAGAGGCTCCTCGCCCTAAGCGGCATAAGTCTTTAGGGACTCGAAAAAACCTCTCGAACAGCGACCAGCTCTCGCTTCATCATGACAGTCAGTTTTAGCTTTCTCCACTGAGGTGCTCGACCCAGCTCAACTGGGGCACAATCGCAGTGGTTCTCCTAGTGCTACCTTAGCGATATAGCGGAACGTAAGGCACCAAAACATAGGAGCCGGGCAAACCCAACTATTGACCCAAGACATGATTCGGAGCCGATGCATATAATGCTATAAGTTCGGGGTGCCGCACTTGTTAAAGTGTTCGGACTTCTCACACCATATTGAGGGGTACTAAAGCCCCTGGTGTATTTTGGCCGTACCAACGTGTACGGGTGCAACATGTCGTTAAGGAACATATATAAAAAAGGTAATGCAAAAATAGACGAAAGCTATGCATTGTTTATTAAAAAGGGGCTGCGATCAAAGCAGAACGATACAAATAATGCGATAAGTGGAAGGTTGGACTAGTTAACATGTCCGTTCCAGGGGCAAGCTGCGGAATAGTATGTGGAATAGGTATACTGCTCGTGATAGAGACCACCTGGGAGTTCCGTGCTGCGGCGTGGCTTGTCTGCTTCCCTGGTTCTTGCATCGTTTGTGCGGCAATTGAACTGCGAACAGGCCTTCCGAAGGATGGAGTCCTGAAAGTAAGAGAAAATTAAAAAATCGGCAGCCCCTGGTACGGTTTAAGCCGTGTTTTGGGCGTGCCGTGATGGTGCCCCTCCCCCTGTGCCCATGGTATCTCTAGAGCGTAGTTATGTACGCGAAGTACTGGCGTCGCCTTTTTGCGAGGGTTGGGGTTGGGGCCGCATTGCTACGCCTGCTCGGATCGTGCCAGGCGGTCTTGTTGTAGGTTACTCCGGGCGCGCTTGACGGTGTCCGGTCGTTTAGTGGCCGGACTGGAGAACTGCCTGGAGAGGCTGCTTTGTACTTCCGCTGCAAGGGCCGCCGTGTGCTCCTCCGTTCGGAGGGAGCGTTCGGTGTTTCCATTGACCGTAATTACTCCTCGAGGGCCTGGCATCTTGAGCTTAAGGTATGCGTACTGGCATACAA
>NC_053026.1:566500386-566516888 GCF_003073215.2 Triticum urartu | reverse complement strand
AAAGTCCTTTTATTCCCTCTCATTCAAAGCTTCAAAAGTTTTAAAATTCCAATCAATTTTACTCAATCAATCAAACAATCATATATTTTAATTATTATAACATTTCAAAATTTATAATTTTGGGATGTTACAATCTACCACACTTAAAATGAATCTCGTCCTCGAGATTCGAAGAGGCTAGCAAGAAAAGGTTAGGGGTTGGGGGGTCTTCTAGCAAATATTTTGGCCGGAAGGGTCAGGGGTGCTACCACACTTAAAAGCAAGGTTACAGTTCCAATAAACTCAGATACTTCCTCCGGAGTGCCGACAATATCTATCTCTTCACATATCTTACAATAGCTCCTTCATTAATGCCGTTCTGTCAGAAGCATAGCGTTTTCCTCAAAATCTTTGGTCGCTTCGTCAAAGATGAAGTTCGTCCGAGACTGGATCTTAGCTGATAGGTCTGCATCCATTCTAGACAACTATCGAAATACTCATGGTGGCCTACCATTAATGGTTTCTGCAGAAAAAGGGCATTGGCTTCATTCTCACCGTATAATCTACGATTGGCAACAGCTGCTATGTACATGGGTTTATCATCATACCATTCTAAAGCTGAAGAAAGGCTTCAATGAGCGTTGTCACCTTACTATGGGTAAGGATCTCAGATTTACCATTCCAAATATCAAGAGTGAATGATAAGAGTAAGTCGGTATGGTGATCAATTCATTCCGCACCCAGATCATTACCCTGTATAAGGTTTAGTGAATCTCGTATTTCTAACAGTCGGGCATCCTCACAAGCTTTGCAGAAATTTCTCTTGTCCTCGAACTGGGTTTGGGTAAACCCATTGATTCTGCAAGCTGAACAAAACATCTATCGTTCTTCACAATCTCGGGGTTTAGGTAACATCCTATGTAACGTCTGCTGATCAATTCACAGCTTCTTCCAGAATTCTTCCTTCACCAAGATTGTGCTTGTGCCTTTGTCAAATCCTGGGCATGTGGGTTATGGGTCCACTTCAGCGCTTGCATAGTGTTAACTCATCCGTGGAGTTACAGTTGTTCCATATTCCGACATTAAACCTCCTTTAAATCCAATAGCACTTCATTTTGTCATACTCTTGGGGTAACGATCATACAAAACTCCAACTTATTTGGTCCCGCTCCCTTCTATGGACCGTCATGAATAACACATTTCTTTCTTCATTGATCTTGTGGCTTTACGGAGTACTACCACACCAAAAAGCACTAGTTTATCCATAAATCATATTATTTTTATATCAAATCTTTTATTACATCCTTAACCATTTTTCGTAAATCCAAATTCCAAAAAGTACTTTGTTACAAATGCTGCCACCCACATGCTTTGGTATGGTCAGGCATTACTTCCTACTTTATTCATTTTTCCTCCTTGAGGATTCTTCAATCCCACTGGAATTGGGCGACATGCTCCTTGAAATCTTCAATCTTCTGTTTCATCGTGGTGGCCTTGAGCTTCATTTCCATCATCTTTGCATGCACTTCTCTTAGGTATTCCTTAGTATAACGGAGTCTTGCTTCAAGTATTTCTCCGATCTGGCGTATGGCTTCCATGGCTGCTTCACGAACAGCGTCGAAGAAAGTTGCTTGTGGTACACGTGAGATGAAAAAGTACTGCCCCATCATCTTCGTGCAAACTCCTTTCATACGGTGGAGGTGTACCTCCACATACCAAAGTTCCACTCCCTTTTGCATGAAGGGGTAGCCCTTGTAGACTGCATCTCCTTCAAGGTGAATATGCTTCATCATATCCTTTAGGATTTTTGGGTAATCATGATCACTTGTCAGGGTCATGATCGTCTCCGGTCCCTTGAGGAAAGACTCATAAAGGGTCGTCATCTACAGTTGTAAAACAAAAATGGTGCTCAGAATAGGGTACATATCTCCTTGGGTACACATTCATATCATCCAAAAAGAACTTCAAACTCAATTTCCAACATCCAGTTTATGTATCACAACTCATTTTCTTCCATGTTCACCCAGAATATTAATTTCCAAGATAAAACATAACAACTCCTTAAAGCCTTTCAGCATATGACATATCAAACTTTATTGAGTCATGAATTATTACAATCTCTAAGTAATCTATTACATAACTCAACCCCGCATTCTCATGAAAAAGTGTTTTCCATGCTACCCTTATTTCTGATATCAACATCTCCACTACTCAGCTCCAGCTTTCTCATGATTTGTACAATCCTTAGCAAAATGTCCTGCTTCCTTGTAGCGAAAACAAATAACTTCCGGCATGTCTCGAGGCTTCTTGGTGATGGTGCCTGCTCCTTGAGTTCCTTGCTTCCTTTCGAGACAATCATTGGCATAATGCCCGACATCCTTACATTCAAAACAGGTAATATGACTCCTGTCCCTCTTTGTAGAAATTGGGTTGTTCTGAGGGTGTCTTTGTTTTCTCTTCTGGGTTTTCTTCGTTCTGATCGAACGTTCTATTCCCTGTGGATCAAACTCCACTGCTTCTGTCAGGAAGTATCCCAGATACTCTTTTCTTTTCTTGGTGCAATACTGTGAAAAATGTCCTTCTTCTCCACATGAATAACAGGCATTCGAGTAAAATCTATTGAGGCTTTCTCCATCAGGGTCTTCAACACTTTCCTTAATCACAGGTTCTTTCATAACTTCTCGGAGGGCTTCTGTCATTCCTTCTTCCTGCTTCTGAATAGTTTGTTGCACCATGGGGTAAATGTGACACTGAGCTGGGTAGTGGGTGGTTCCTTCACACAAGAAACAAGTCACCTGACTAGTTGGGCATTCCTTAGCTGGGTGTTTCTCCTTACAATGAGGGCATCCCTCCTTGTGTTCCTCCTGGGTGTGTCCTATTTCTCCGCAAATCTTGCAGGCACAAGGTTTATTTCTTGGGATATCATGGTGCTTCCGGATAAGACAGGATCTTGTCAGAGTCTTCTTGAATTCTTCCCAAGTCCTTGCTCCATTACATCCCTGTATAGCTTGATGCATCTGCCACCATGTTGCAGCACTTCCTTCAAAGTACTGAAGAGCGTACGATACTTCATTCTTCCTTGAAATCAATTGCTCCCGAAGTGATTCTCCATGTTCTGAATCCATAGCTCTGCTTCCGGCTGGGTTTTTTTGGTCCAGAGAATACCAGTCCAACTTCATTCATCATCTACTGGGTTCAAGGGTTTTAGGGTGAGATAAGAGAGGGGTGGGGAGGGATACACACAATACAAGCAATAGTTTTGAAAATGGGTTTTATTTGTGGCTGTCGGAAAAACATCAAACAAATGACAGCTCACAAATCATCGCATCTAATGTAAGTATATAACATGGGTTTGGTCTTCTAAAGGTCAAATAATTCTTCAGATTCTTCAAGTCTTCGGAGTCTTCAACCGTTGTAGCTTCAACTCTTCTAATGCATGGTGAAATCCTCTTTACTCTGAAATGGTCATCGGTTGTACGATATCTTGTCCTTCTTGGAGCAGCTTTAGTTGATCCTCTGTGTGGTCAAAAGGGAAAGGGGTATATTCTAACAATTTGAGGTAAGAGAGGATATTTGATAAAATTAGAAAAGATGAGAAGTAATAGATTCTTTTGGAAATAAAGTTTTAGAGACTTCCTATCCTAGGACTTTTCGGTTTCTAGGGTCACGTCCAACAGTCAACATGTGCTCTGATACCATATCTGTAGTGACCCGACCTCAAACGGTCAAGCCTCTGTGTATTTGTGCCATCCCTGGATCGGTATGCTGACACACATAGTACATCAATGTATATATCAAAGTGCAATCACATGTATAAATAAAGTAAAACTGATATATACCTCATAAGTCTCAGCGGAAACAAATAATCGGGTGTGGAGTCCCATCAACGCCATCGGCAGGTTGACTGTAGACCGTAACCCTATGACGTAACTCTTACTCGTCGGAAGAAACATATCTGTAACATGAGACGTTGCAGCCGTGTAGGTCAGTACATTGAATGTACCGGCAAGATCACAATATGAGGAAAGTAGATGATAAAACTATTCTATATGAAATATGGCTTTGTGGCTCTGTGTCTAATGTTTTTGCGTAAAAGTTGGTTTTATTTTCCCTACAACAAAGGAATATCAGGAGTCTATACTATGGAGTTTTCTGTCAGGACATGGTTCCGCCAACCGATGTCTCATAGCCCAAATCATCATAAGTTGCCCACAATTAAGTTATCAGTCCGGTGTTGAGAGTTCCGAGATAGATCCAAGTCTAGAGGCTCAAATTGTCCGTAACCGGGGACACAGCTAATCGATTAGGTTTTAACCCTCTGCAGAGGTTTGTACACTTTACCCGCAAGATTCGATCCCTCTCTTTACGTTCTCGCACTTCAGGGTGTTTGAGAACAAGATGACCGAAACATGGTCTTCCGAAGAGTTCCTCTGACCACTGTCCGGTGCTCATCCAATCCTACCGTAGTTCTACATCTGCTAGCACCGTCCCAGCCAGAGTCACCACTAAGGTCAACCAAGCCAGAGCCCATAGTGACTTGCGGTTGCACAGGTAAGCTTCCGGGCATGAAGTATTCTTCCGTCTCTTTGGGTCTGGGTGAAGCTTTCCGCAAGATGTCATGGCGCTTCTCCATGCATCCCGGCCAACCACTGGTTTCTCCAGGGTGCCCGTCAACCGTCCTTCACCCAGTAGTGTGTATTGAATTCTTGTCTCGAGTCTCGAAATCTTGAGGTCCTGAAGATGCAGTCCTTGCAGATGCCATCATGGAAGTTGTCGTCATTGACGTAGAGTCCTCCATTCTCACACCACTCCCGAGCACTCATACCAACCCCGTCTACTATAGCATAGCATTGAAACTAAAATACGTCCCGGGCTTGGTAATAGGGAGATGGGTTCCTACCTCATGCATACTACTCAACTACAAGAAATCAATATCACTACTGGAGGGAATTGTTGCAAAGATGACACTAAATGCAATAAAAACATAGGTATGAAAAAGCATGGTCAAAGTGAACTTGCCTGGTACGTTGATGAAGATAACCGCACTCAAATAAAGACTTGGTGGAACAATTCGTCACTCCGTTGAAAATCTATATAGTCAAACATAACATTCATATAAGCAAACATACTAGCAAGCAATTCTAACACTCATAATAAAACCAACAAATAAATTGCAAAACAACAAGGGACACCAAATAAGAACAAAGGAAAACTTCACAACAAAACTACTAAAGAAAACTCTAAGACATAACACAAAACAGTTTGTCCTAAGTGAAAACTTAACAACAATTATAACACTAAACTAATAAACTAACAGAAAATACAAAGTAAAACAACTAAGTTAACAGAAGGTATTTTTCACAAAATTTTATTTGCAAAAAGAAACAAATAAAAAGCTTTTATGAAACACTAACTATGACCTAAACAAGTTCTCATACAAAACTAAGTAAAATAAATTTTTAAAATAAAAACAAAATTTTATTTTGTTGACTAACAGAAACAAAACTAAATTTTTCAAGAGTGAGAAAAAGAAATAATTTAAAACTAATAAAAACAATAAAGAAAAGACTAAAACAAAACTATAACTAAAACAGTACTGTTTTGATAAAAGTTAATTTAAAATAAACTAAAAATAAATAACTATATTCTACTGGATAGACAAAACCATAATGAAACAGTAGCAAAAAGAATCAATCCAAAATATTTTGTAAAACTCAAGTTATGGCCAAAATAGTGATTTCAACAAATTTTATCCAACTCAAATTTAAACTACTCAAATTGTAAAACTAAGTACGCAAACAGAAACTTCAACAAATTTGTGACACAAAGCAAAAAAGAATCACTCAATTTGGATCTAAAACATAAAAGTTATAGGCAATATAAAATCAGAACTATTCTGTTCTTAAAACAGAAACGAAAATAACAACAAAAAAACTAACGGGCGCTATGGGGTGTGCGAGCTGAAACTAAACAGCGCTCGGGCGGAAAATAACCGAAACGTGTACGGGCTAAAAGAGAAAGACCGATCGGCTAAACCGACTATACATGAACCGATCTAAACCGAATAAAAACCGGAACTAAACCGATCTAATCTAAAAAAAACTACCCGTTCATTACATCTAATCTACACCGTCGAAGGGAGATCGGGCGGTCGAGGGTTTACCGCAGCGACGGAAGAGCTCCGGCGAGGTTGCCGTCGGTGGTGGTGCCTTGGGGATGACGCAGGCGAGGCCTCCGGTGGTCCTCGGCAACGGCGAAGGAGACGGGCAGACGCGGCGCGTCACTGCGGTCTCGATGGTGGTGGAGTTCGTCTCCAGGGAGGTCCGAGCCGAGCGAGGCGAGCTTGGCGGGCTTCGGCTCCAGCGGTGGCGTCGGTGGTGGAGATGGCGGCGGCGTTTTGGTGGCTATTGAGCTCGGGCGAGGGGTTGGGGAGGTGCGGGTGAGCTTGCGGGAGCGGTTGGCGGACTCGGCGACGGGTGAGGTGGTCGAGGGCGGGCTCTAGGGCATCAATGGCGGCGGCGGGTGTCTCGGACTCCGGCGAGAAATGGCGGGCGAGGCAAAGGGTTTCGGCGAGGGGAAAGCTTGGGAACGGGTCGAGGGGAGGAATATATATATAGGGGGGGTAGACTTGGAGGAGGGGGCAAAGGATTTCACGAATCCCGCGATCTCCGGCGATGGCCGACGCGGCTGTGCTCGGGAACGAAATCCCGTTCGTGAGGAAGGGATGATCTGGCACTATCGAGCCGGATTTGGCCCAAAACAAAAAAATACCTTTCCTTTTTAAAAAGATTCCGCGAATAAAAATCATTTTAGAAAATAAAATGAAAACAAAATATAGGAGTATTATATATCAAAACGATCAGAAAATTAAGCACAATTTAATGGGATAATTTCCAGGGGCAAATAAAATACTTTTTGAAAAATCATTTTTTTTAAATTCAAAAAAAATCCAAATGACTTCCAAAACTCTATGAGAAAAATATTCCAACATTTTGGGGTGTCATGTTACTCCCTCTCAACACTTTTGTTCAAGTGTTCTTTGTCAGAAAAGTTTTTTTTTGAATAAAACTCAAATGGCACTTTGAGTTAAAATAAATAAATTAAATGACAACTTCAAATTGAAATTTTTCTTTACTTCCCACTCTCTTTCATTGAAAAAATCATGAGGATCATTGAGTGGCATGAAGTTTGAAATATTTCCAAATTCAATATTTTCAAACAGAAACATTTTTTTTGGAAAGTCCTTTTATTCCCTCTCATTCAAAGCTTCAAAAGTTTTAAAATTCCAATCAATTTTACTCAATCAATCAAACAATCATATATTTTAATTATTATAACATTCCAAAATTTATAATTTTGGGATGTTACAATGAAAGTATACCCCTCAAAATGTTTTTCACCTGTATTTTAATACCAAGCTCTAGCACCTCTACAAATCCCTGCTTCCCTCTGCGAAGGGCCTATCTATTTACTTTTATGTTGAGTCATCACCCTCTTATTAAAAAGCACTAGCTGGAGAGCGCAGCTGTCATTTGCATTCATTGTTGTTAGTTTACATTGGATGTGACTATAATTGGATCTCTTTTACCATGAATTACAATGTCTAGTCAGTCCTTGATCTTTAAAGGTGCTCTGCATTTATGTTTTGCGGTCTCGGAAAGGGCTAGCGATACCATGAATTACAATACCTAACCACATCTTGTTATATCATATTATGATTGTTTTGAGAAAGTGTCGTCATCCGAGATTTATTATTATGGCTAGCTAGTTGATTATGTTAATGATATGAGTAATCATGAGACCTGAGAATTATTGCAAATGTGGTTAGGTATATTTTTTGTTGAAAACTTGAATGCTAGCTTGACATATTTACAACAACAAGAGCAAACAGAGTTTGTAAAAGTTTTTCTTTATTTCTTTCGGTTTGTCAACTGAATTGCTTGAGGACAAGCAAGGGTTTAATCTTGGGGGAGTTGATACGTCTCCGTCATATCTACTTTTCGATACACTTTTGCCCTTGTTTTTGACTCTAACTTGTATGATTTGAATGGAACTAACCCGGACTGACGCTGTTTTCAGCAGAATCGCCATGATGTTGTTTTATGTGTAGAAAACAAAAGTTCTTGGAATGACCTAAAACTCCACGGAATATCTTACAATAAATAATAAAAAATCCTCGCCAAAGATGAAGACCAGGGGGCCCACACCCTTCTCACGAGGGTGGGGGGCGCCCCCCCTTAGGGCGCGCCCCCCTACCTCGTGGGCCCCCTGGAGACCCCCCGACTCCAACTCCAACTCTATATAACTGCTTTTGGGAGAAAAAAATAAGAGAGAAGAAATCATCGCGTTTTACGATACGGAGCCGCCGCCAAGCCCTAAAACCTCTTGGGAGGGCTGGTCTGGAGTCCGTTCGGGGCTCCAGAGAGGGGGATTCGTCGCCGTCATCATCATCAACCATCCTCCATCACCAATTTCATGATGCTCACCGCCATGCGTGAGTAATTCCATCATAGCCTTGCTGGAAGGTGATGGGTTGGATGAGATTCACCATGTAATCGAGTTAGTTTTGTTAGGGTTTGATCCCTAGTATCCACTATGTTCTGAGATTGATGTTGCCATGACTTTGCTATGCTTAATGCTTGTCACTAGGGCCCGAGTGCCATGATTTCAGATCTGAACCTATTATGTTTTCATCAATATATGAGAGTTCTAGATCCTATCTTGCAAGTCTATAGTCACTTATTATGTGTTACGATCCGTTAACCCCGAAGTGACAATAATCGGGATACTTACCAGTGATGACCGTAGTTTGAGGAGTTCATGTATTCACTATGTGCTAATGCTTTGTTCTGGTTCTCTATTAAAAGGAGGCCTTAATATCCCTTAGTTTCCATTAGGACCCCGCTGCCACGGGAGGGTAGGACAAAAGATGTCATGCAAGTTCTTTTCC
Organism: Triticum urartu; assembly: GCF_003073215.2. NCBI lineage: Eukaryota > Viridiplantae > Streptophyta > Magnoliopsida > Poales > Poaceae > Triticum > Triticum urartu. Next base: position 566,507,959 of record NC_053026.1, on the reverse strand, counting down.
ATAAGCACGTATGACTATATTTGGAATACATGCCTACATTACTTTGACGAATTGGAGCTAGTTCTGTGTCACCCTATGTTATGTCTGTTACATGATGAACCGCATCCAGCATAATTATCCATCATTGATCCGATGCCTACGAGCTTTCCATATACTGGTTTACGCTTATTTACTTTCCCGCTGCTATTGTTACAATCACTACAAAACACCAAAAACATTACTTTGCTTTCATTACTCTTTTGTTACCGTTACCATCACTATCATATTACTTTGCTACTAAACACTTTGCTGCAGATACTAAGTTTCCAGGTGTGGTTGAATTGACAACTCAGCTGCTAATACTTGAGAATATTCTTTGGCTCCCCTTGTGTCGAATCAATAAATTTGGGTTGAATACTCTACCCTCGAAAGCTATTGCGATCCCCTATACTTGTGGGTTATCAAGGAGCTAAAGGCAGAACAAATATTCCCTCAAGTTCTATCGACCACCGATACAACTCTACGCACGCTTGATGTTCGCTTTACCTAGAACAAGTATGAAACTAGAAGTACTTTGTAGGTTTTGTTGGATAGGTTTGCAAGATAATAAAGATTACGTAAATAAAAAGTAGGGGCTGTTTAGGTAAAGAAGTAATAAAGTAAATATAGCGAGTGTGTAAAAGTGGTGGTAGGAGTTGTGAAATTGCCCCTAAGCAATTGACTACTTTACTAGACCGATAGCAAGTATTATGTAGGAGAGGCCACTGCTAGCATGTCATCCCTGACTTGGAATTCTATGCACTTATTATTGGAACTATTAGCAAGCATCCGCAAATACTAATGTTCATTAAGGTAAAACCCAACCATAGCATTAAGATATATTGGTCCCCCTTCAATCCCGTATGCATCAATTTCTATGCTAGGTTGAAGCTTATGTCACTCTTGCCCTCCAATACATAGTCCTATCAACATACAACTAACCCTAGGGTGTGATCCAGGCGCGCAATAATATGATGGGCACCAAAGGACAGAAACATAACCACAAGAAAATTAAATCAATCATAGCAATTCATCAACCACCGATAGGACAACGAAAATCTACTCAGACATCATAGGATGGCAACACATCACTGGATAATAATATGAAGCATAAAGCACCATGTTCAAGTAGAGGGTACAGCGGGTTGCAGGAGAGTGGACCGCTCTAGATAGAGGGGGAAAGGTGATGGAGATGTTGGTGAAGGTGGCGGAGGTGTTGGTGTAGATCGCGGTGATGATGATGGCCCCCGGTGGCACTCCGGTGCCACCGGAAGCCAGGGGGAGAGATACCCCTCCTTCTTCTTCTTCCTTGACCTCCTCCCTAGATGGGAGAAGGGTTTCCCCTCTGGTCCATGGCCTCCATGGCACGGGAGGGGCGAGAGCCCCTGCGAGATTGGATCTGTCTCTGTCTCTCTCTGTTTCTGCGTTCCCAGATTCTACCCTTTCACCGTTTCTTATATTCCCGGAGATCTGGAACTCCGATTGGGCTGAAATTTTGACATGGTCTCCATCCGTAAATTAGCTTTCTTGCGGCGAAAGAAGGGCATCAACCGCCTTACAGGTGGCCCATGAGGGTCAGGGGCGCACCCAGGGGGGCAGGCGCGCCTCCTGCCTCGTGGCCACCTTGGGCACCGTCTCGCGTGGATTTTTCTTCCCAAAAATCATATATATTCCAAAAAAATCTTCGTCAATTTTTATCCCGTTTGGACTCCGTTTGATATGGATATTCTGCGAAACAAAATACATGCAACAAACAGGAACTGGCACTGGGCACTGGATCAATATGTTAGTCCCAAAAATAGTATAATAAGTTGCCAAAAGTATATGAAAGTTGTAGAATATTGGCATGGAACAATCAAAAATTATAGATACGACGGAGACGTATCAGCTGGCGGACAAAATTCGGCTATGGTTGGATGGCTGCCTCCCGTACCCATGTTCGCGGACTGGTCCCTCCCTGTTCGCGGACGGATGCGGGAGGAAATTTGCGGGTTGCCTTTGGAGATGCCCTTATTAGTGAGGGTATGTAATTCACAACTATAGTTCCAACTATCTTAATGTATTTAGCTCAATGCTAAATGAAGGGTGCTTGTGTGCGTAGAAGCAAGTTTTAGTTGGGAAGAAGGAACAAGTAGCTCAGGCTCGATCTTGAAAGATGACAAGGGAGTTTTTCTCCCGGCAAGGAACCGTGGAACCACCTTTGTCTCTAATCCGACCACTGCTGAACCACCTTTTCTGCATGAAGGTCTACTTGCAGCATGAGTACTTCGATGCAAAACAAGTGAAGTGAACTTTGATAGAGGTAATCAACATCATGAAGGAAGGGTGCAACTCGCTGGGTGCACTCATTTATGTCATTTTCTCACTAGAGTTTGTTTCGAGCATTTTCCTAGAGAACATAGTTTTGGAGCAGATATTATAGCTAGACATGTGTTGGTCCGCAAAACACTTGGTATCAGAACCTGCCTAATTTCCTTTTCTCTTGGTATGAGGACACACCCGATTCCCTTTCCTCTATAAAGAAACCGATGTATTTGTGTTCGACAATTTAATATAATCCGTCATGAAGGCTTTACCCTAAAAAATTATTCCTTCCTTACAATATGCTCTCCTTGGGCTGCATCAAAGTGCAATTTTTTTGACTAGGTCGCCATGCAAAAAAACTCTACTATTAATAGTGGTTTTATCACTTTAAGCAATGACTCGGGCGGTGACTCACCACGCCCGGCTTTCGTCCCCTCCACCGATACCCACTAGCTCACCACTGCCGGCGTTCACCGCCGGGATAACACCTGTGTGGTGCCGGTGGTGGCGAGATCTCTCTCCTCTGGTCAGTTCTCCATTAGCGGCATGCTACTCTTCATGGGCGGTGATTCGCTCCTAAGGCTCCTTGGGCGCGGCGGGCCTGGATCCACCCAATCTGGCTGATGGGGAGTCGACTACCTCGGCTACATGCGCCGGATTCATGCCCGAACTCACCGGTGGCGCCCTTGACTCGCCAATTTGAGGCGTCGCTGAGGTGGTGGCTGCCGGCTTGGGGTGGTGATCCGGATCTGGCAGTGATCTGGTTGGTTGGGTTGTGGCTACAGACTGGGAAGGAATCCTTCTGCATCTCCCTATCGGCAATCTTGCATGCTCTAGCAGTCCAGCATCTTAGGACAGCTAGGACGCAGTGGTGGTTGGGCATGAGGCTTTAGATCTGATCATGGCGACACCTTGTGAGGGAGTCCTGGACTAAGGGGTCCTCGGGCTTCCGGTCTATTGGGCATGGGCCGGACTATTGGGCCATGAAGATACAAGATGGATGACTTTCTCCCGTGTCCGGATAGGACTCTTCTTTGCGTGGACGGCAAGCCAGGCGGCCGGATATACTATTTTCTTTCTATGTAACCGACTTTGTATAACCTAGTCCCCTCCGGTGTCTATATAAACTGGAGGGTTTAGTCTGTAGGGACAATCATAATCAGATAGGCTAGACTTCTAGGGTTTCAGCCATTACGATCTCGTGGTAGATCAACTCTTGTAACCCCCATACTCATCAATATTAATCCAGTAGGACATAGGGTTTTACCTCCATCGAGAGGGCCCGAACCTGGGTAAACATTGTGTTCCATGTCTCCTGTTACCATCAACCTCAGACGCACAGTTCGATACACCCTACTCGAGATCCGCCGGTTTTGACACCGACATTGGTGCTTTCATTGAGAGTTCCGCTGTGTCATTGCCAAGAGGGTTGCTGGCCCCGTCAATCATCCACAACAACATTTTCCAGGGAGAAACCTTCCTCCCCGGACAGATCTTCATGTTCGGCGGCTTCGCACTGCGGGCCAACTCGCTTGGCCATCTAGAGCAGATTGATAGCTACACCCCTGGCCATCAGGTCAAATCAGGAAGCTTGAACTACGTCGCGGACATCCATGGAGACTTGATCTTTGACAAATTCGAGACCGCGGTGGTAGCCGCTCCCTGTCACCACAATGAACACGGCTTAAATCTGCATCGAGCCACACCCAGGAGATAGAACCTGCAACTGCTCCAGCCTTAGATCTGGAGCGGGTCACGCCATCCGAGGACGGGGGGCTCAACCCCGCCACGGAGGCCGCAGACTCAGCGGCGTTGGAGCCGCACACAGACCCAACCTCAAGTAAGATCTGTGTTGCGAGAACCACGGACACATTTCCGGCTACAGGTTTCGATGCATGTGCGTCCACGCACGACGAGCTTGATCGGGTGTCGATCGTTGAATTCAGCTCCGCGGACGTCTTTCGGCACTCGCCCTTAGGCGAGGTGCTAAACTCATTAAAAACACTCTCCTTAGCGAGGAACTCACGACTGAATTATATCCAGTTCGAACTAGAGGCTAATAACGAATTTCGCTAACCACCCCCGCCCACTTAATAGCCATTGTCGAAGACTCAACTGACATGCTCGATTACGGCTCCAACGACATCAACGGTATGGACGATGATGCCGGAGAAGAAGAGGCCCAAAACCTGCCGTTCACCGGATGCGGGACGGCCACTTCCTTGTATGACGTATACATGATGGATCCACCAAAAGAGAATAGCAGCGATGACAAGGAAGATCCAGTCGGGGATAAACTTCCCGAGATACAACCAAAGCATCGGCGTCAACGGCGCCGCTCTAAATCACGCCACAACAAAGATGGCAACACCTGCACAGGAGAAGACAACACTCCGGATGTTGCCAAAGACAATGAAGACGCCATTGATGCAACTCCTGAACAAGATGAACTGCAAGACGGGCAAGTTAGCCCTGATGAACAGGCCACACACGAAGACTCAGAGAACTATAATTATCCTCCGCTCTCCGAGGATAAGGAGAGCCCCGGTACCAAGGATTTTATCATGCCTGAGGAACCTCTTAAGCAGGAGCGCTTCAAACGCCAGCTAATAGCCACTGCAAGGAGCCTGAAATAGAAGCAGCAACTTCAAGCTGATCAAGATCTGCTCAATGATAGATGTACTGATGTCCTGGTAGCCGAAGAATACGGCCTCAAGCACCCAGCCAAAAGTTACCCGAAGCGCAAACTACTATCTCAGGAGCCTGTACCATCATTGCGCAATGCGGCTGACCGACCAGCACGCGGTCGGGATAAAGCGGCAACTCAAGCCGAACATAAAACAGCTCGGTGACACACATATGGCCTACGGTAGGACTCGGACGGTAGAGCAGATCAGAACAGATCAATCTATGGATCACGGGGACGTGCCCCGACACGTGATAATGGCTATCTAGCCGAACGCAATGGCCATACTCACGCCCGGACCGAGAATCAAAGAGGACTCTATCCGAGCTACGTCGCGATGCGGCACGATACAGAGGCGCCGCTCACCCACTTTGCTTCACTGACGAAGTAATGGACCATGAATTCCTAGAGGGGTTTAAACCCATAAACATCGAATCATATGATGGAACAACAGATCCCGCGGTATGGATTGAGGACTTTTTTCTCCATATCCACATGGCCCATGGTGATGATCTCCATGCCATTAAATATCTACCACTAAAACTAAAGGGACCGGCTCGGCACTGATTAAACAGCCTTCCGGAGAACTCCGTTGGCAGCTAGGAGGACCTGGAAGACGCCTTTCGTGATAACTTCCAACGTACATATTTCCGGCCACCAGATGTCGATGACTTAAGTCACATCATCCAGCAGCCTAGAGAGTCGGCCAGAAAGCTCTGGACTAGGTTCTTAATTAAAAAGAACCAAATTGTCCATTGCCCGGACACCGAAGCCCTCACGACCTTCAAACACAGCGTCCGGGATGAATGGCTTGCTTGCCACCGCGGTCAAGAAAAACCAAATCCACGACAACCCTCACTACTAGGGAAAACCTTATACATAACATCTTAGTAGTAGTGCTGGACAAAACAGGGCGCTACTGCTACTTAGTAGTAGCGTTTTTAAATAAACCGCGCTAGTGCTACTACTTTAGCAGTAGCGCGTTCCATGAAACCGCGCTGCTGCTATATTTGTATTGGGCGCAGATGGCTAGCCCCACTTAGCAGTAGCGCGTACCACTGCCAGTGCTACTGCTATGGACCGTAGCAGTAGCGCGTTTCTCTGAAACACGCTACTACTTACTTACCTTATCCTGCAGGAGTGGTTCACCCTGCACACTCACTCCCTCTCACTCGCTCTCACCCGCGCCGAACCTGTACGTCGTCCGCCGCCACCACCGCCGTGCTGCTCCTCACCGAGGTACTCCCTCCTCCCGCCTCCTCTGGCCGCCCCTCCCTCCTCCTCCTCTGACCGCCCCCGCCCCTCCCTCCCCTGATCCCACCGGCCTCCTCCCCCTCCTCCTCTCTCCTCCTCCTCCCTTCCCCTCCTAGTTGAACTAGTTTAGTTTTAGACTAGTTGAACTAGTTTAGTTTTAGTAAGAACTAGTTTATTTTTAGACTAGTTGAAGTAGTTGAACTAGTTTAGTTTTAGTAAGAACTAGTTGAATTAATAGAACTAATGAATTTTTAGTAAGAAAATTAATATAACTAGTTGAACTAGTTTATTTTTAGAAAGAACTAGTTTATTTCTATTGATACTAAGTTTATATTTTGTAAGTACTAGTTGAATTAATAGAACTAGTTGAACATGTCACATTTGTGGTTATTTTTTTAGTTTAAGCAATTATTCCTGCATCGATGTCGTTCGCTAGGGTTTTAGTTGTATTAGTGATGTTATATGTATGATACTATTCGGGATGTATTAGTGATAACTTATAGGGTTTTTGTTTTTGTAGAAATCAAGGAGCCCCTCCATCATCCCCGCCGTCGTCCCCGTCATCGACCCCTGATACGTCTTCGTCGTATCCATAATTTTTGATTGTTCCATGCCAATATTATTCAACTTTCATATACTTTTTGGAAACTTTTTATATTATTTTTGGGACTAGCATATTGATCCAGTGCCCAGTGCCAGTTCCTGTATATTGCATGTTTTTGGTTTCGCGGAATATCCATATCAAACGGAGTCCAAATGGGATAAAAACGGAGGGAGCTTATTTTGGAAAATATGGAAAATTTGGAAGGAAATCAACGCGAACCGGTGCCCGAGGTGGTCACGAGGCCGGGGGGCGCCCCCCCCCTTAGGGCGCGCCCCTACCCTCGTGAGCCCACCTTAAGGCGGTTGACGCTCTTGTTTTGCCGCAAGAAAGCTAATATTCAGAAAAAAAAAATCAAGGCGAAGGTTTCAGGCCAAGCGGAGTTACGGATCTCCATATATATATGAAACAGTGAAACAGAGCCAGAAGAGAACGTAGAAATAGAGAGAGACAGAGAGATAGATCCAATCTCGGAGGGGCTCTCGCCCCTCCCACGCCATGGGAGCAAAGGAGCAGAGGGGAAACCCTTGTCCCATCTAGGGAGGAGGTCAAGGAAGAAGAAGAAGAAGGGGGGCCCTCTCCCCCTTGCTTCCGGTGGCGCCGGAGCGCTGCCGGGGCCATCATCATCACCGCCATCTTCACCAACAACTTCACCGCCATCATCACCAACTCTTCCCCCCTCTATGCAGCGGTGTAACCTCTCTCTTACC
>NC_053026.1:566478845-566499386 GCF_003073215.2 Triticum urartu | reverse complement strand
CACATGTTCCACGATGATCTCATCGGATGAACCACGATGTCAAGGACTTAATCAATCCCGTATACAATTCCCTTTGTCTATCGGTATGTTACTTGCCCGAGATTCGATCGTCGGTATCCAATACCTAGTTCAATCTCGTTACCGGCAAGTCTCTTTACTCGTTCCGTAACACATCATCCCGTGATCAACTCCTTGGTCACATTGCGCATATGATGATGTCCTACCGAGTGGGCCCAGAGATACCTCTCCGCTTACACGGAGTGACAAATCCCAGTCTCGATTCGTGCCAACCCAACAGACACTTTCGGAGATACCCGTAATGCACCTTTATAGTCACCCAGTTACGTTGTGACGTTTGATACACCCAAAGCATTCCTACGGTATCCGGGAGTTGCACAATATCATGGTCTAAGGAAATGATACTTGACATTAGAAAAGCTTTAGCACACGAACTACACGATCTAGTGCTATGCTTAGGATTGGGTCTTGTCCATCACATCATTCTCCTAATGATGTGATCCCGTTATCAATGACATTCAATGTCCATGGTTAGGAAACCGTAACCATCTATTGATCAACGAGCTAGTCAACTAGAGGCTTACTAGGGACATGGTGTTGTCTATGTGTCCACACATGTATCTGAGTTTCCTATCAATACAATTATAGCATGGATAATAAAAGATTATCATGAACAAGGAAATATAATAATAACCAATTTATTATTGCCTCTAGGGCATATTTCCAACAGTCTCCCACTTGCACTAGAGTCAATAATCTAGTTCACATCGCCGTGTGATTAACATTCACAGGTCACATCGCCATGTGACTAACACGCAAGAGTTTACTAGAGTCAGTAGTCTAGTTCACATCACTATGTGATTAACACTCAATGAGTTCTAGGTTTGATCATGTTGCTTGTGAGAGAGGTTTTAGTCAACGGGTCTGAATCTTTCAGATCCGTGTGTGCTTTACAAATCTCTATGTCATCTCCTAGATGTAGCTACCACGTTCTATTTGGAGCTATTCCAAATAACTGTTCTACTTGGAGCTATTCCAAATTTTTGCTCCATTATACGTATCCGGCATCTCTACTCAGAGCTATCCGGATAGGTGTTAAGCTTGCATCGACGTAACCCTTTACGACAAACTCTTTTACCACCTCCATAACCGAGAAACTTCCTTAGTCCGCTAGTTACTAAGGATAACTTTGACCGCTGTCCTGTGATCCATTCATGGATCACTCTTGTACCCCTTGACTGACTCATGGCAAGGCACACTTCAGGTGCGGTACACAGCATAGCATACTGTAGAGCCTACGTCTTAAGCATAGGGGACGACCTTCGTCTTTTCTCTCTATTCTGCCGTGGTCGAGCTTTAAGTCTTAACTTCATACCTTATAACTCAAGCAAGAACTCCTTCTTTGACTGATCCATCTTGAACACCTTCAAGATCATGTCAAGGTATGTGCTCATTTGAAAGTACTATTAAGCGTTTTGATCTATCCTTATAGATCTTGATGCTCAATGCTCAAGTAGCTTAATCCAGGCTTTCCATTGAAAAACACTTTTCAAATAACCCTATATGCTTTGCAGAAATTCTACATCATTTCTGATCAACAATGTGTCAACAACATATACTCATCAGAAATTCTATAGTGCTCCCACTCACTTCTTTGGAAATACCAGTTTCTCATAAACTTTGTATACACCCAAAATCTTTGATCATCTCATCAAAGCATACATTCCAACTCCGAGATGCTTACTCCAGTCCTCAGAAGGATTGCTGGAGCTTTGCATACTTATTAGCATCTTTCAGGATTGACAAAACCTTCCGGTTGTATCACATACAACCTTTCCTCAAGAAAATCGTCGAGAAAACAATGTTTTGACATCCTATCTGCAAGATTTCATAAATAATGCAGTAATCGCTAATATAATTCCAACAGACTCTTAGCATCGCTACGAGTGAGAAAGTCTCATCGTAGTCAACTCCTTGAACTTGTCGGAAAACATCTTAACGACAAGTCGAGCTTTCTTAATGGTGACATTTACCATCATTGTCCGTCTTCCTTTTAAAATCCATCTGTACTCAATAGCATTACGACCATCGAGCCGTTCTGCCAAAGTCTACACTTTGTTTTCATACATGGATCCTCTCTCGGATTTTATGGCCTCGAGCCATTTATCGGAATCCGGGCCCATCATCGCTTCTCCATAGCTCGTAGGTTCATTGTTGTCTAGCAACATGACTTCCAAGACAGGATCACGTACCACTCTGAAGTAGTACGCATCCTTTGTCATCCCACGAGGTTTGGGAGTGACTTGATCCGAAGTTTCATGATCACCATCATAAGCTTCCACTTCAATTGGTGTAGGTGCCACAGGAACAACTTCCTGTGCCCTGCCACACACTAGTTGAAGAGACGGTTCAATAACCTCATCAAGTCTCCACCATCCTCCCACTCAATTCTTTTGAGAGAAACTTTTCCTCGAGAAAGAACGCGATTCTAGAAACAATCCTTTATTGCTTTCGGATCTGAGACAGGAGGTATACCCAACTGTTTTTGGGTTGTCCTATGAAGATGCATTTATCCGCTTTGGGTTCGAGCTTATCGGCCTGAAACTTTTTCACATAAGCGTCGCAGTCCCAAACTTTTAAGAAATGACAGCTTAGGTTTCTCTAAACCATATTTCATACGGTGTCATATCATCGGAATTACGTGGTGCCCTATTTAAAGTGAATGTGGTTGTCTCTAATGCCTAACCCATAAACTATCGTGGTAATTCGATAAGAGACATCATGGTATGCATCATATCCAATAGGGTGCAGTTATGATGTTCGGACACACCATCACACTATGGTGTTCCAGGCTGTATCAGTTGTGAAACAATTTCCACAATGTCTTAATTCTGTGCCAAACTCGTAATTCAGATATTCATCTCTATGATCATATCATAGATATTTTATCCTCTTGTCACGACGATCTTTCAACTTCACCCTAAAATTACTTGAACCTTTCAATAATTCAGACTCGTGATTCATCAAGTAAATATACTCAACATCTACTCAAATCATCTGTGAAGTAAGAACATAACGATATCCACTACATGCCTCAGCACTCATTGGACTGCACACATCAAAAATGTATTACTTCCAACAAGTTGCTTTCTAGTTCCATTTTACTGTAAAACGAGGCTTTCAGTCATCTTGCCCATGTGGTATGATTTGCATGTCTCAAGTGATTCAAAATCAAGTGAGTCCAAACGATCCATCTGTATAGAGTTTCTTCATGCATATCTACCAACAGACATGGTTCGCATGTCTCAAGTGATTCAAAATCAAGTGAGTCCAAAGATCCATCAACATGGAGCTTCTTCATGCGTTTTATACTGATATGACTTACGTGGCAGTGCCACAAGTAGGTGGTACTATCATTACTATCTTTTGGCATGAACATGTGTATCACTACGATCGATATTCAATAAACCATTCATTTTAGGTGTAAGACCATTGAAGGTATTATTCAAATAAACAGAGTAACCGTTATTCTCCTTAAATGAATAACCGTATTGCGATAGACATAATCCAATCATGTCTATGCTCAACGCAAACACCAATCTCGATGGTAGAGGGAGCGTGCGATGCTTGATCATATCAACATTGAGAACACTTCCCACACATATCTTCAGCTCACCTTTAGCTAGTCTCCGTTTATTCCGTAGCTTTTATTTCGAGTTACTAACACTTAGCAACCGAACCGGTATCTAATACCCTGGTGCTACTAGGAGTACTAGTAAAGTACACATTAACATAATGTATATCCAATATACTTCTATCGACCTTGCCAGCCTTCTCATCTACCAAGTATCTAGGGTAATTCTGCTCCAGTGGCTGTTCCCCTTATTACAGAACCACTTAGTCTCGGGTTTGGGTTCAACCTTGGGTTTCTTCACTAGAGCAGCAGCTGAATTGCCGTTTCATGAAGTATCCCTTTCTTCCCTTGCCCTTCTTGAAACTAGTGGTTTCACCAACCATCAACAATTGATGCTCCTTCTTGATTTCTACTTTCGTGGTGTCAAACATCGCGAATATCTCAAGGATCATCATATATGTCCCTGATATATTATAGTTCATCACGAAGCTCTAGCAGCTTGGTGGTAATGACTTCGGAGAAACATCACTATCTTATCTGGAAGATTAACTCCCACTCGATTCAAATGATTGTTGTAATCAGACAATCTGAGCACAAGCTCAACAATTGAGCTTTTCTCCCTTAGTTTGCAGGCTAAGAAAATTGTCGGAGGTCTTATACCTCTTGACGTGGGCACGAGCCGAAAATCCCAATTTCAGCCCTCAAAACATCTCATATGTTTCGTGACGTTTCAAAACATCTTTGGTGCTTCAATTCTAAACTATTTAACTGAACTATCATGTAGTCATCAAAACGTGTATGTCAGATGTTCGCAACATCCACAGACGACGTTCGAGGTTCAGCACACTGAGCGGTGCATTAAGGACATAAGCCTTCTATGAAGCAATGAGGACAATCCTTGGTTTATGGACCTAGTCCGCATAATTGCTACTATCAACTTTCAACTAATTTTTCTCTAGGAACATATCTAAACAGTAGAACTATAGCGTGAGCTACGACATAATTTGCAAAATCCTTTTGACTATGTTCAGGATAATTAAGTTCATCTTATGAACTCCCACTCAGATAGACATCCCTCTAGTCATCTAAGTGATTACATGATCCGAGTCAACTAGGCCGTGTCCGATCATCACGTGAGACGGACTAGTCAACGACGGTGAACATCTTCATGTTGATTGTATCTTCTATACGACTCATGCTCGACCTTTCGGTCTTCTGTGTTCCGAGGCCATGTCTGTACATGCTAGGCTCGTCAAGTCAACCTAAGTGTTTGCATGTGTTCTGAGGCCATGTCTGTACATGCTAGGCTCGTCAACACCCGTTGTATGTGAACGTAAGGATCCATCACACCCGATCATCACGGCGTGCTTAGAAACGACGAACTGTAGGAACGGTGCACAGTTAGGGGAGAACACTTCTTGAAATTTTAATGAGGGATCATCTTATTTACTACCGTCGTTCTAAGCAAATAAGATGTATAATCATGATAAACATCACATGCAATCAAATAGTGACATGATATGGCCAATATCATATTGCTCCTTTTGATCTCCATCTTCGGGGCTCCATGATCATCATCGTCACCGGCATGACACCATGATCTCCATCATCATGATCTCCATCATCGTGTCTTCTTGAAGTTGCCACGTCATCTATTACTTCTACTACTACAGCTAACGGTTAGCAATAAAGTAAAGTAATTACATGACGTTTATGTTGACACGCAGGTCATGAATAAATAAAGACAACTCCTATGGCTCCTACCGGTTGTCATACTCATCGACATGCAAGTCGTGATTCCTATTACAAGAACATGATCAATCTCATACATCACATATATCATTCATCACATCCTTTGGCCATATCACATCACATAGCATACCCTGCAAAAACAAGTTAGACGTCCTCTAATTGTTGCTTGCATGTTTTACGTGGCTGCTATGGGTTTCTAGCAAGAACGTTTCTTACCTACGCAAAGACCACAACGTGATATGCCAATTGCTATTTACCCTTCATAAGGACCCTTTTCATCGAATCCGATCTGACTAAAGTGGGAGAGACAGACACCCGCCAGCCACCTTATGCAGCTAGTGCATGTTTGTCGGTGGAACCTGTCTCACGTAAGAATACGTGTAAGGTCGGTCCGGGCCGCTTCATCCCACGATGCCGCCGAATCAAGATAAGACTAGTAACGGCAAGCATATTGAACAAAATCAACGCCCACAACTACTTTGTGTTCTACTCGTGCATAGAATCTACGCAATAGACCTAGCTCTGATACCACTGTTGGGGAACGTAGCAGAAATTCAAAATTTTCCTACGTGTCACCAAGATCTATGTATGGAGAAACCAACAACGAGGGGAAGGAGAGTGCATCTACATACCCTTGTAGACCGCTAAGCGGAAGCGTTCAAGTGAACGGGGTTGATGGAGTCGTACTTGTCGTGATTCAAATCACCGATGATCCTAGCGCCGAACGGACGACACCTCCACGTTCAACACACGTACGGAACGGAGACATCTCCCATGCCTTGATCCAGCAAGGAGGAGGGAGAGGTTGATGGAGATCCAGCAGCACGACGGCGTGGTGGAAGTAGCGGGATTCCAACAGGGCTTCGCGAAGCGCTGCGGGAGGAGGAAGATGTGTCACGGGAGGGAGAGGGAGGCGCCAGGCCTTAGATTGGTTTGCTCCTCCTTTTTCCCCACTATATATAGGGCCAAGGGAGAGGGGGAGGCGCAGCCCTTTCCCCTTCCTCCAAGGAAGGGTGCGGCCAAGGGGTGGGGAGGAGTCCATCCTCCCCAAGGCACCTCGGAGGTGCCTTCCCCCTTTAGGACTCTCCCCTTTTTTTCTCTCTTGGCGCATGGGCCTCTTGGGGCTGGTGCCCTTGGCCCATATAGGCCAAGGCACACCCCCTACAGCCCATGTGGCCCCCCGGAGCAGGTGGCCCCACCCGGTGGACCCCCGGGACCCTTCCGGTGGTCCCGGTACAATACCGGTGACCCCGAAACTTGTCCCGATGGCCGAAATAGCACTTCCTATATATAATTATTTACCTCCGGACCATTCCGGAACTCCTCGTGACGTCCGGGATCTCATCCGGGACTCCGAACAACTTTCGGGTTACCGCATACTAATATCTCTATAACCCTAGCGTCACCGAACCTTAAGTGTGTAGACCCTACGGGTTCGGGAGACATGCAGACATGACCGAGATGACTCTCCGGTCAATAACCAACAGCGGGATCTGGATACCAATGTTGGCTCCCACATGTTCCACGATGATCTCATCGGATGAACCACGATGTCAAGGACTTAATCAATCCCGTATACAATTCCCTTTGTCTATCGGTATGTTACTTGCCCGAAATTCGATCGTCGGTATCCAATACCTAGTTCAATCTCGTTACCGGCAAGTCTCTTTACTCGTTCCATAACACATCATCCCGTGATCAACTCCTTGGTCACATTGCGCATATGATGATGTCCTACCGAGTGGGCCCGGAGATACCTCTCCGCTTACACGGAGTGACAAATCCCAGTATCGATTCATGCCAACCCAACAGACACTTTCGGAGATACCCGTAATGCACCTTTATAGTCACCCAGTTACATTGTGACGTTTGATACACCCAAAGCATTCCTACGGTATCCGGGAGTTGCACAATATCATGGTCTAAGGAAATGATATTTGACATTAGAAAAGCTTTAGCATACGAACTACACGATCTAGTGCTATGCTTAGGATTGGGTCTTGTCCATCACATCATTCTCCTAATGATGTGATCCCGTTATCAACGACATTCAATGTCCATGGTTAGGAAACTGTAACCATCTATTGATCAACGAGCTAGTCAACTAGAGGCTTACTAGGGACATGGTGTTGTCTATGTATCCACACATGTATCTGAGTTTCCTATCAATACAATTATAGCATGGATAATAAACGATTATCATGAACAAGGAAATATAATAATAACCAATTTATTATTGCCTCTAGGGCATATTTCCAATAGTCTCCTACTGGATTGATACCTTGGTTCTCAAAAACCGAGTGAAATACTTACGCTACTTTGCTGCAACGCCCTTTCCTCTTCAAGGTAAAATGCATGCTCAAGAGGTAGCAAGAAGGATTTCTGGCGCCGTTGCCGGGGAGATCTACGCTCAAGTCAAGACATACGAAGTACCCAACATAAACTCTTCTCCCTCCCATTACATTATTTGCCATTTGCCTCTCGTGTTCCTCTCCCCCACTTCACCTTTGCCTTTTCTTTGGCCCTTCTTCTGTTGGATCTTGTGTTACCATGTACCTTCTTTTTGCTTGCATCTTCGCTTGCTAAAAGTTTATGGATCCTCATCCACTTGCTAATCTCTTTAAGAGATCCAATTATAACGAACCTATTGCTAGTGAGTTGAGTGCACTAGATTATCTTTATGAGGTTTTGCTTCAAATTCGTGAATCTGAAGAGTGTGATGAATTACTTTAAGAAGCAATTCATGATAGATCTTTGAATAAAAAGCATGATTATTGGAGTAAATGACCACGGGTAGCCAAGCCGGCTCCCCTGGCTCCTCAGAAAAATTATAGGCCGATCAAGCCTTCAAGCATCCAAGACGTAGGGCCACCATCCCCGAGCCGGCTACCTCTCAGGCCGGCTGCACGAAGGCGGCCCAGCCCTGAAATCCTCGTGAAGGAAACCACGAGAGGGCTGGATCCAAGAAGCCGGCCACAAGAAGGCCGACTCCAAGAAGCCGGCCCCCCAGCAGGCGGCCATTATCGTGCCCTCAGAGTCTGCACCCACATAACGGCGATGAGACGGGGCGTGACTACAGTGAAACCTGCCACCCCCGAATCCCGGGACGCACATGGCCATAGTGCGTTGTACGGGGCAGCCATCACCCGTCCGGCGCGGCACTGTTTCCGTGTTGACAATGACGTCACCCACGGCGAGCTGTCAGTACGACCCGTGGGTGGCAGCCCCCCTCAGTCAGGGAGACGCCTAAAGGCGGCCATGCCTCCCCCAGTCGGCCTGGCGTATGGCCGACTTCCAATAGCCGACTAGTTCACAACCTCGAAGGAGGCGCCCTATTAAGGAGAAAAGACGAGGTAAGGCTACAACAATAAGCCGCCAGGCGGCAGCACTGTAGCCATGCTTACCACGACAAGGCCCTCGTCACCAGAGGCGAGGCAACCGTGACCAGCCTCCGACAAGACCCCCGAGCGGTGGGACCGGCCTGTCGACCAGAAGGCCGGCAGCCGGCGGGGTCCACTAGTCGGCGGGCCCCATCGGTCGGTGGAAAAGCCGGCGAGGGTAGACACAGACAGTTGGGGCCCATGCCCAACCGGATTACCATTGTACCCCTAGGGGGTAGGCCTATATAAACCCCCCAGGGCACCCATGCAGGA
This sequence comes from Triticum urartu, assembly GCF_003073215.2. NCBI lineage: Eukaryota > Viridiplantae > Streptophyta > Magnoliopsida > Poales > Poaceae > Triticum > Triticum urartu. The sequence continues at coordinate 566,490,329 of NC_053026.1, read as the reverse complement.
GGATCCTTTTTCAGTAGTTTTAGACACCACATTGAGAGGAGAAGCGGGCTAGCCTTGCCCTTCTTCATCCTTTCACCGAACAGCTCAAGGAGCCTCTTGTAGCTACTTGTCGATCTAGTGACCATGCAGAGACCCCGCAGAGCAGCAGTAGGGGTGTTATCTCCACGGAGAGCCCTGAAGCTGGGTAAGATCCGCCAGCGTGCATGTCTTCGCCTTATCCCGTTTCCAGGCACCGGCGATGTTTTATTGGCTCCCACAATGATAAGCCACCCGTTGGCATATGTCGCACCAACCACCCGACAATGATTGCAATGATTTTATTATAAATTCTATTGATTTAAATTGGGCTAATAATATGCAAACCCCTAATCTTGGGAATGCTAGTTTTGCTATGACTACTATTTGTTGCAATGATCATGATTGGGGTGATACTTCTTACGATCTTGAAAATTTATTTAGGCCCCATGATGAATATGAGATTGATAATAATCAATAATATTGAAAGTGGGTTTGGAAGAATGACAACTTTAGATCCCACATATTTGGAGAATGTTCAATCTTATGAAGCTTTTGATAAATGTGGGTTTGGAGAGGTCATGACTTTAGTTAATGTTAATCCCACTATTTTGGAAGAGTGTGAACTTTGCATGCATGTTGATCGTGTTGAGAATATTTTATGTGCAGCTATTTTGTTTAATTTGCTTATGATCCCACATGTAATTATTATGATAGAGGAAAATATGATTGTAAAAATTTGCATGTTACTAAATTACCTCTCGTTATGTTGAGATTGCTATTGTCTCTTTCCGCTTAATTGCATATGCTAGTTTCTGCTTGCTATGATAATTTGTTTGCCTATAAGATGCCTAAGAATAGGAAGTATGTTAGACTTAGATGTGTTTTTCACTTGTTTCATGATGCTCTCTTTGTGCTTCAATTATTGTCTTTCATGCGAGCATCATTGAAATTATCAATGCCTAGCTAGGGGCGTTAAACAATAGCGCTTGTTTGGAGGCAACCCAATTTTATTTTGGTTCTTTACATTTTGTTCCTGTTTAGTAATAAACAATTTATCTAGCCTTTGTTATGATTGTGTTTTTTATGTTTTAGTTAGTTCTTGTGCCAAGTAAAGCCTTTAGGATCTTCTTGGGAGATTGTTGTTTGATCTTGCTCAAAACACAGAAAGTATGCGCTCATGAGAATAATTTTAATTTTTTACCAGAGAGCGAGAAAATACCAATTCCAACTGCAGTATATCAATATACAAATTATTTAGTACATCCTAATTTTTCAGAATTTTTGGAGTTATAGAAGTATTTGAAACCTCCAGATTACTACCGACTGTTCTGTTTTTCGTGTGTTGTTTCCTTATTTTGATGAATCTATGGCTAGTATCGGGGGGTATGAACCATAGAGAAGTTGGAATACAGTAGATTTAATACCAATATAAATAAAGAATGAGTTAATTACAGTACATTAAAGTGGTGGTTTGTTTTCTTATACTAACGGAGCTCATGAGATTTTCTGTTGAGTCTTGTGTTGTGAAGTTTTCAAGTTTTTGGTAAAGATTTGATGGATTTTGGAACAAGGAGTGGCAAGAGCCTAAGCTTGGGGATGCCCAAGGCACCCCAAGGTAACATTCAAGGACAACCAAAACCCTAAGCTTGGGGATGCCCCAGAAGGCATCCCCTCTTTCGTCTTTGTCTATTAGTAACTTTACTTGAGGAAATATTTTTATTCACCACATGATATGTGTTTTGCTTGGAGCGTCTTGTATGATTTGAGGCTTTGACTTTTAGTTTACCACAATCATCCTTGCTGTACACACCTTTTGGAGAGACACACATGAATTGGAATTTATTACAATACTCTATGTGCTTCACTTATATCTTTTGAGCTAGATAATTTTGCTCCAGTGCTTTACTTATATCTTTTAGAGCACGGTGGTGATTTTACTTTACAGAAATTTTTGATCTCTCATGCTTCACTTATATTATTTTGAGAGTCTTTTAGAACAACATGGTAATTTTCTTTGGTTATAAAATTAGTCCTAATATGATAGGCATCCAAGATGGGTATAATAAAAACTTTCATATAGAGTGCATTAAATACTATGAGAAGTTGGATACTTGATAATTGTTTTGACATATAAAGATGGTAATATTAGAGTCATGCTAGTTGAGTAATTGTGAAATTTAGAAATATTTGTGTTGAGGTTTGCAAGTCCCGTAGCATGCACGTATGGTAACCGTTGTGTGACAAATTTGAAGCATGAGGTGTTCTTTGATTGCTTTCCTTATGAGTGGCGGTCGGGGACGAGTGATGGTCTTTTCCTACCAATCTATCCCCCTAGGAGCATGCGAGTAGTGCTTTGGGTTTGATGACTTGTAGAGTTTTGCAATAAGTATGTGAGTTCTTTATGACTAATTTTGAGTCCATGGATTATACGCACTCTCAACCTTTCATCATTGCTAGCCTCTTCGGTACCGTGCATTGCCCTTTCTAACCTCGAGAGTTGGTGCAAACATCGCCGATGCAACCAAACCTCGTGATATGATACGCTCTATCACACATAAGTGACACGTCCATTTTGCATCATGCTTTTATATCTATATTTATTGCATTATGGGCTGTTATTACACATCACGTCACAATACTTATGCCTATTCTCTCTTATTTTACAAGGTTTACATAAAGAGGGAGAATGCCGGCAGCTGGGATTCTGGGCTAAAAAAGGAGCAAATATTAGAGACATATTCTACACAGCTCCAAAAGTCCTGAAACTTCATGGAAGACGTTTTCAGAATATATAAAAAATACTCAGCAGAAAAGATTCACCAAGGGGGCACACCCTGCCCACGAGGGTGGGGGCGCGCTCTACCCCCTGGGCGCGCCCCCCTACCTCATGGGCCCCCTGGTGGCTCTCCGGTGGCCATCTTCTGCTATATGAAGTCTTTCGATGGGAAAAAATAAGAAGCCATCTTCTCAGACGAAACTCCGCTGCCATGAGGCGGAACCTTGGTGGAACCAATCTAGGGCTCTGGCAGAGCTGTTCTCCTGGGGAAACTTCCCTCCCGGAGGGGGAAATCATCGCCATCGTCATCACCAACGCTCCTCTCATCAGGAGAGGGCAATCTCCATCAACATCTTCATCAGCACCATCTCCTCTCAAAACCCTAGTTTATCTCTTGTATCCAATTCTTGTCTCCAAGTCCGGGATTGGTACCTGTGGGTTGCTAGTAGTGTTAATTACTCCTTGTAGTTGATGCTAGTTGGTTTATTTGGTGGAAGATCATATGTTCAGATCCTATATGCATATTAATACCCCTCTGATTATGAACATGTTTATGCTTTGTGAGTAGTTACGTTTGTTCCTAAGGACATGGGAGAAGTCTTGCTATTAGTAGTCATGTGAATTTGGTATTCGTTCGATATTTTGATGAGATGTATGTTGTCTCTCCTCTAGTGGTGTTATGTGAACGTCGACTACATGACACTTCACCATTATTTGGGCCTAGAGGAAGGCATTGGGAAGTAATAAGTAGATGATGGGTTGCTAGAGTGAAAGAAGCTTAAACCCTAGTTTATCCGTTGCTTCGTAAGGGGCTGATTTGGATCCATATGTTTCATGCTATGGTTAGGTTTACCTTAATACTTTTGTTGTAGTTGCGGATGCTTGCAATAGAGGTTAATCATAAGTGGTATGCTTGTCCAAGTAAGGATAGTACCGAAGCACCGGTCCACCCACATACCCAATTATCAAAGTACCGAACGCGAATCATATGAGCGTGACGAAAACTACCTTGACAATATTCCCATGTGTCCTCGGGAGTGCTTTTCTCTATATAAGAGTTTGTCCAGGCTTGTCCTTTCCTACAAAAAGGATTGGGCCACCTTGATGCACTTTATTTAGTTTTGTTACTTGTTGCTCGTTACAAATTATCCTATCACAAAACTATCTGTTACCACTTGTTTCAGTACCTGCAGAGAATACCTTTCTGGAAACCGCTTATCATTTCCTTCTGCTCCTCGTTGGGTTCGACACTCTTACTTATCGAAAGTACTACGATAGATCCCCTATACTTGTGGGTCATCAAGACTCTTTTCTGGCGCCGTTGCCGGGGAGTTAAGCGCCTTTGGTAGGTGGGATTTGGTAAGGAAAATTTTATATAGTGTGCTGAAATTTACTGTCACTTGTTACTATGGAAAGTAATCCTCTGAGGGGCTTATTCGGGGTATCTTCACCCTGACTAGTAGAGCAAAGAGTTGCTCCTCAACCTAGTGAACCTACTGAAAATGAAAATGTATGCTTTGAAATTCCTTCGGGTATGATAGAAAAACTACTATCTAATCCCTTTTTACGAGATGGAACAAAACATCCTGATGAGCATCTAATATATGTGGATGAAGTTTGTGGATTATTTAAGCTTGCAGGTGTACCCGGAGATGTTGTTAAGAAGAAGGTCTTCCCTTTATCTTTGAAGGGAGATGCGTTGACATGGTATAGGCTATGTTATGATATGGGGTCTTGGAATTACAAACGATTGAAATTGGAATTTCATCAGAAGTTTTATCCTATGCATCTTGTTCATTGTGATCGCAATTATATATATAATTTTTGGCCTCGTGATGGAGAAAGCATCGCTCAAGCTTGGGGGAGGCTTAAATCAATGTTATATTCATGCCCCAATCATGAGCTCTCAACAGAAATGATTATTCAAAATTTATATGCTCGGCTTTCTTATAACAATCGCACCATGCTCGATACTTCTTGTGCTGGCTCTTTTATGATGAAGACTATTGAATTCAAATGGGATTTATTGGAAAGAATTAAACGCAACTCTGAAGATTGGGACCTCGACGAAGGTAAGGAGTCAGGTATGACACCTAAGTTTGATTGTGTTAAATATTTTGTGGATACTGATGTTTTCCGTAAATTTAGCACTAAATATGGACATGACTCTGAGATAGTAGCTTCTTTCTATGAATATTTTGCTACTTATGTTTATCTCCCCAAGGATAAGTGGTTTAAATATCATCCTCCCATATAAGTAAAAGTAGCTTCACCTAATAAAGTTGAAGAAAAGATTGTAACTTATAATGATCCTATTGTTCCTACTGCTTATGTTGAGAAACCACCTTTCCCTATTAGGATAAAGGATCATGCTAAAGCTTCAATTGTGGTTCGTAAAAGCAATATTAAAACCTATACACCTCCTGAGTAAGTTAAAGTTGAACCTAATATTGCTATTGTTAAAGATCTCTTGTCTGATAATATTGATGGGCATGTTATTTATTTCTGTGATGAAACTGCTAGAATTGCTAAACCGTGTGCTAAAGATAAACCTAGACCTGTGGTAGGCATGCCTGTTATTTCTGTTAAAATAGGAGATCATTTTTATCATGGCTTATGTGATATGGGTACCAGTTCTAGTGCAATACCTATTAGCCTTTATAGAGAAATTATGCATGATATTGCACCTGTTGAGTTAGAAGATATTAATGTCACAATTAAACTTGCCAATAGAGATACTATTTCACCAATGGGAATTGTTAGATATGTTGAAGTCTTGTGTGGGAAAACTAAATATCCTGCTGATTTTCTTGTTCTTGGTTCCCCACAAGATAGCTTTTGTCCCTTTATATTTGGTAGACCCTTCCTCAACACTGTTAATGCTACCATAGATTGCAAAAGGGATGTTGTTACTATCGGTTTAGATGATATGACTCATGAATTTAATTTCTCTAAATTTAGTAGACAACACCGTGAAGAAGAATTACCTAGTAAGGATGAAATTATTGGTCTTGCTTCTATTTCCGTACCTTCTAGTGATCCTTTAGAACAATATTTGCTAGACCATGAAAATGACATGTTTATGAATGAAAGAAGGGAAATAGATGAAGTATTCTTTAAACAAGAACCTATTCTGAAACACAATTTGCCTATTGAAATCCTAGGGGATCCTCCTCCACCCAAGGGTGATCCCGTGTTTGAGCTTAAACCATTGCCTGATACTCTTGAATATGCTTATCTTGATGAGAAAAAGATATATCATGTTATTATTAGTGCTAACCTTTCAGAGCATGAGGAAGAGAGATTATTGAAAATTCTAAAGAAGCACTGTGCTGCTATTGGGTATACTCTTGATGATCTTAAGGGCATTAGTCCCACTTTATGTCAACATAAAATTAATTTGGAAGAAGATGTTAAACCAGTTTGTGATCATCAACGACGGCTGAATCCTAAAATGAAAGAAGTGGTAAGAAAGGAAATACTAAAGCTCCTTGAGGTAGGTATAATTTATCCCGTTGCTGATAGTCAGTGGGTAAGTCCTGTCCATTGTGTCCCCTAGAAGGGAGGTATTACTGTTGTTCCTAATGATAAAGATGAATTGATTCCTCAAAGAATTATTACAGGTTATAGGATGGTAATTGATTTCCGCAAATTAAATAAGGCCACTAAAAAGGATCATTACCCCTTACCTTTTATCGATCAAATGCTAGAAAGACTATCCAAACTTACACATTTTTGCTTTCTAGATGGTTATTCTGGTTTCTCTCAAATACCTATGTCAGCCAAAGATCAATCCAAGACTACTTTTACTTGCCCTTTTGGTACCTTTGCTTATAGACGTATGCCTTTTGGTTTATGTAACGCACCTGCTACCGTTCAAAGATGCATGATGGCTATATTCTCTGACTTTTGTGAAAAGATTTGTGAGCTTTTCATGGACGATTTCTCCGTCTATGGATCTTCTTTTGATGATTGCTTGAGCAACCTTGATCGAGTTTTGCAGAGATGTGAAGAAACTAATCTTGTCTTGAATTGGGAAAAGTGCCACTTTATGGTTAATGAAGGTATTGTCTTGGGGCATAAAGTTTCTGAAAGAGGTATTGAAGTTGATAAAGCCAAGGTTGATGCTATTGAAAAGATGACATGCCCCAAGGACATCAAAGGTATAAGAAGTTTCCTTGGTCACGCCGGATTTTATAGGAGGTTCATTAAGGACTTCTCAAAAATTTCTTGGCCTCTGACTAATTTATTACAAAAAGATATACCATTTGTTTTTTAGGATGATTGTGTAGAAGCATTTGAAATACTTAAGAAAGCACTGATCTCTGCACCTATTGTTCAGCCACCTGATTGGAATTTACCCTTTGAAATTATGTGTGATTCTAGTGATTATGCTGTAGGTGCTGTTCTAGGGCAAAGAGTTGATAAGAAAATAAATGTTATTCAATATGCTATTAAAACCCTAGGCAATGCTCAAAGAAATCATGCTACCACTGAAAAAGAATTCTTAGCAGTTGTATTTGCTTGTGATAAGTTCAGACCTTATATTGTTGATTCTAAAGTAACTATTCACACTGACCATGCTGCTATTAAATATCTCATGGAAAAGAAAGATGCTAAACCTAGACTTATTAGATGGGTTCTCTAGCTACAAGAATTTAACTTACATATTGTTGATAGAAAGGGAGCTGATAACCCTGTTGCAGACAACTTGTCTAGGTTAGAAAATGTGATGATGACCCACTTCCTATTGATGATAGCTTTCCTGATGAGAAATTAAATGTCATAAATGCTTCTCATACTACTCCATGGTATGCTGATTATGCTAATTACATTGTTGCTAAGTTTATACCACCTAGTTTCACATACCAGCAAAAGAAAAAGTTCTTCTATGATTTGAGGCATTACTTTTGGGATGACCCACATCTTTATAAAGAAGGAGTAGATGGTGTTATTAGACGTTGTGTACCTGAGCATGAACAGGAACAGATCCTACGCAAAGTGTCACTCCGAAGCTTATGGAGGACACCATGCTGGAGATAGAACTGCATATAAGGTATTGCAATCTGGTTTTTATTGGCCTACTCTCTTCAAGGATGCCCGTAAGTTTATCTTATCTTGTGATGAATGTCAAAGAATTGGTAATATTAGTAGACGTCAAGAAATGCCTATGAACTATTCACTTGTTATTGAACCATTTGATGTTTGGGGCTTTGATTATATCGGACCTTTTCCTTCCTCTAATGGATATACACATATTTTAGTTGTTGTTGATTATGTTACTAAGTGGGTAGAAGCTATTCCAACTAATAGTGCTGATCATAACACATCTATTAAAATGCTTAAAGAAGTTATTTTTCCAAGGTTTGGAGTCCCTAGATATTTAATGACTGATGGTGGCTCACATTTTATTCATGGTGCTTTCCGTAAAATGCTTGCTAAATGTGATGTTAATCATAGAATTGCATATAAAGTGATGTTCTTTTGCATTAAGATTTTGTGCATCCAACCATTAAAGCGCATGACAACCTCTGCTTCCCTCTGCGAAGGGCCTATCTTCTACTTTTATCTCCTACCTTGCATAAGAGTCATGGTGATCTTCACCCTTCCTTTTTACATTTTATCCTTTGGCAAGCATAGTATGTTAGAAAGATCCTGGTATATATGGCTAATTGGATGTGAGTTTTCATGAACTATCATTGTTGACATTACCCTTGAGGTAAAACATTGGGAGGCAAAACTATAAGCCCCTATTTTTCTCTGTGTCTGATTAAAACTCCATACCCATAAGTATTGCGTGAGTGTCAGCAATTGTGAAAGACTATATGATAGTTGAGTATGTGGACTTGCTGAAAAGCTCTTATATATTGATTCTTTCCTATGTTATGATAAATTGCAATTGCTCCAATGACTGAGATTATAGTTTGTTAGTTTTCAATGAAGTTTACGATTCTTACTTGAAATTGTGATTGAATTATTACTCTAGCATAAGAAATCATATGACAAGAATTATGTAAGTTGTTGTTATAAGACTGATCATGATGCCCTCATGTCCGTATTTTATTTTTATCGACACCTCTATCTCTAAACATGTGGACATATTTTTCGATTTCGGCTTTTCACTTGAGGACAAGCGAGGTCTAAGCTTGGGGGAGTTGATACGTCCATTTTGCATCATGCTTTTATATTGATATTTATTGCATTATGGGCTGTTATTACACAATACGTCACAATACTTATGCCTATTCTCTCTTATTTTACAAGGTTTACATAAAGAGGGAGAATGCCGGCAGCTGGGATTCTGGGCTGGAAAAGGAGCAAATGTTAGAGACATATTCTACACAGCTCCAAAAGTCCTGAAACTTCACGGAAGACGTTTTCAGAATATATAATAAATACTCAGCGGAATAGATTCATCAGGGGGGCCACACCCTGCCCACGAGGGTGGGGGCGCGCCCTACCCCCTAGGCGCGCCCCCTACCTCGTGGGCCCCCTGGTGGCTCTTCGGTGGCCATCTACTGCTATATGAAGTCTTTCGATGGGAAAAAAGGAAGCCATCTTCTCGAACGAAACTCCGCCGCCACGAGGCGGAACCTTGGCGGAACCAATCTAGGGCTTTGGCGGAGCTGTTCTACTGAGGAAACTTCCCTCCCGGAGGGGGAAATCATCGACATCATCATCACAAACGCTCCTCTCATCGGGAGAGGGAAATCTCCATCAACATCTTCATCAGCACCATCTCCTCTCAAAACCCTAGTTCATCTCTTGTATCCAATTCTTGTCTGCAAGTCCCGGATTGGTACCTGTGGGTTGCTAGTAGTGGTAATTACTCCTTGTAGTTAATGCTAGTTGGTTTATTTGGTGGAAGATCATATGTTCAGATCCTATATGCATATTAATACCCCTCTGATTATGAACATGTTTATGCTTTGTGAGTAGTTACGTTTGTTCCTGAGGACATGGGAGAAGTCTTGCTATTAGTAGTCATGTGAATTTGGTATTTGTTCGATATTTTGATGAGATGTATGTTGTCTCTCCTCTAGTGGTGTTATGTGAACGTCGACTACATGACACTTCCATTATTTGGGCCTAGAGGAAGGCATTGGGAAGTAATAAGTAGATGATGGGTTGCTAGAGTGACAGAAGCTTAAACCCTAGTTTATGTGTTCCTTCGTAAGGGGCTGATTTGGATCCATATGTTTCATGCTATGGTTTGGTTTACCTTAATACTTTTGTTGTAGTTGCGGATGCTTGCAATAGAGGTTAATCATAAGTGGGATGCTTGTCCTAGTAAGGACAGTACCGAAGCACCGGTCCACCCACATACCAAATTATCAAAGTACCGAACGTGAATCATATGAGCGTGATGAAAACTAGCTTGACGATATTCCCATGTGTCCTCGGGAGCGCTTTTCTCTATATAAGAGTTTGTCCAGGCTTGTCCTTTTCTACAAAAAGGATTGGGCCACCTTGCTGCACTTTATTTACTTTTGTTACTTGTTACTCGTTACAAATTATCCTATCACAAAACTATCTGTTACCACTTGTTTCAGTATTTGCAGAGAATACCTTGCTATAAGCCTCCTTATATCTTCCTCAAAATAGCCACCATACCTACTTATTATAGCATTTCCATAGCCATGCCAAGATAAATTGCCATGCAACTTTCCGTCGTTCCATTTATTATGACACGCTCCATCATTGTCATATTGCCTTGCATGATCATGTAGTTGTCATGATATTTGTAGCAAGGCCACCATTCATTTTTCATACATGTCCCTCTCGATTCATTGCATATCCTGGTACACCACCGGAGGCAGTCACATAGAGTCATATTTGTTCTAAGTATTGAGTTGTAATTCTGGAGTTGTAAGTAAATAAAAGTGTGATGATCTTCATTATTAGAGCATTGTTCCATGTGAGGAAAGGATGATGGAGACTATGATTCCCCCATAAGTCGGGTTGAGACTCCGGACAAAAATAATAAAATAAAAGAGGCCAAAGAAGGCCACCGAAAAATGAGAGAAAAAGAGAGAAAGGACAATGTTACTATCCTTTTTCCACAGTTGTGCTTCAAAGCAGCACCATGATATTCATAATAGAGAGTCTCCTATTTTGTCACTTTCATATACCAGTGGGAACTTTTCATGATAGAACTTGGCTTGTATATTCCAATGATGGGCTTCCTCAAAATGCCCTAGGTCTTCGTGAGAAAGCGAGTTGGATGCACACCCACTTAGTTTCTTCTGTTGAGCTTTCATACATTTATAGCTCTAGTGCATCCGTTGCATGGCAATCCCTACTCCTTGCATTGACATCAATTGATGGGCATCTCCATAGCCCGTTGATTAGCCGCGTCAATGTGAGACTTTCTCCTTTTTTGTCTTCTCCACACAACCTCCATCATCATATTCTATTCCACCCATAGTGCTATGTCCATGGCTCGCGCTCATATATTGTGTGAAAGTTGAAGAAGTTTGAGAATACTAAAGTATGAAACAATTGCTTGGCTTGTCATCGGGGTTGTGCATGATGAGAGCATTTTGTGTGACGAAAATGAAGCATGACCAAACTATATCATTTTGTAGGGACGAGCTTTCTTTGGCTGTGTTATTTTGAGAAGACATAATTGCTTGATTAGTATGCTTAAAGTATTATTATTTTTATGTCAATATTAAACTTTTGTCTTG
>NC_053026.1:566463307-566477845 GCF_003073215.2 Triticum urartu | reverse complement strand
TCAAAACTGACGGGAATACTTACGCTACTCTGCTGCATCATCCTTTCCTCTCCGGGGAAATCCAACGCAAGCTCAAGAGGTAGCAGCAATCTCCATCAACATCTTCATCAGCACCATCTCATCTCAAAACCCTAGTTCATCTCTTGTATCCAATTCTTGTCTCCAAGTCCGGGATTGGTGCTAGTAGGTTGCTAGTAGTGTTAATTACTCCTTGTAGTTGATGCTAGTTGGTTTAATCGGTGGAAGATCATATGTTCAGATCCTATATGCATATTAATACCCCTCTAATTATGAACATGTTTATGCTTTGTGAGTAGTTACTTTTGTTCCTGAGGACATGGGAGAAGTCTTGCTATTAGTAGTCATGTGAATTTGGTATTCATTCGATATTTTGATGAGATGTATGTTGTCTCTCCTCTAGTGGTGTTATGTGAACATCGACTACATGACACTTCACCATTGTTTGGGCCTAGAGGAAGGCATTGGGAAGTAATAAGTAGATGATGGGTTGCTAGAGTGACAGAAGCTTAAACCCTAGTTTATGTGTTGCTTCGTAAGGGGCAGATTTGGATCCATATGTATCATGCTATGGTTAGGTTTACCTTAATACTTTTGTTGTATTTGCGGATGCTTGTAATAGAGGTTAATCATAAGTGGGATGCTTGTCCAAGTAAGGGCAGCACCCAAGCACCGGTCCACCCACATACCAAATTATCAAAGTACCGAACGCGAATCATATGAGCATGATGAAAACTAGCTTGACGATATTCCCATGTGTCCTCGGGAGCGCTTTACATCATATAAGAGTTTGTCCAGGCTTGTCCTTTGTTACAAAAAGGATTGGGCCACCTTGCTGCACCTTATTTACTTTTGTTACTTGTTGCTCGTTACAAATTATCTTATCACAAATCTATCTCTTACCACTTATTTCAGTACTTGCAGAGAATACCTTTGTCGTGGAGTTGACACGACAGATGTCCTAGAGCAAGGACTTAGTTGTAGGGCCATCGCACTAGGAAGCTTAAAGGGGTTAATCGGGACAAAGGACACGAGAGAGTTTTATACTAGTTTGGCCCCTTACGATGAAGGTAAAAGCCTACGTCTAGTTGTGATTGGTATTGCTGAGGTTTCGATCTCCAAGAGGCTCAACTCGCCGGCTTGGTTATCGACTTTGTTGTTTCTTGCCCTAAACCGCCACCGGGTCGTCCCCTTATATACACGGGTTGACGCCCGGTGGCCTACGGAGTCCCGGCCAGCTCATAATCGTGTCCGGCTCGGTGACTTTCTTTACATGCCTTTCTGTACAAGTATTTGCTGTCCATATGGCGGTTCGCAATAACGGGCCTTAAGCCGGCCCGAGGCCCGTGGGCTTTCTATATGTTTAATAAACTATCATCTTGACTGTATATTGGGCTTCTTATGTAACCCGCCATTAGGGCTGACCCGGCCCCTCCTGGGCGGGTCATACTGATAGTAATATCCCCAACATTAGGCCCCAGGTTGACTTTGAACCTTGTTCTTTGTCAATCTTCAATACTTAGAGGAAATCCATCTTCTGCCTGAAAAAACTTTGTAACCCGCCGTGATGTCATATTTTGAAAACACAAAAAACTTTCATGACGTCATCTTCCAACGAATCTTTGATTTTTAATGCTTCCCGAGAATCGAGGCGTCTATATAGCTGGATAACCATTATTTGGTTCTTCCTTGATTTTTGTGCCCGTCTGTTCGCATCTGCCCTTATAAATAGGCACGTGGATGGTCCTTCTCATTCTCCTTTCTTCCTCATCTTCTTCCTCTCGCAACCGCCGCAACTCTCATCGTTGTCGTCAAGCTTGACCGCTGCATCACCCTGAGTCCGTCCAGAGAACGCGGCGACTCTTCGTGGCAGGCCTGCATCTTGTAAGTTTTCTTCTCTCTCACACACCTAGATCTATTCTAGGTTTGCAAGTTCTTCAGTGTTCTTCACCTGTTCGCCATGGATCATCTTGTAGATCTTCTCCGCTACTTCTTTTGATCCAAAGAAGAGATATAACTCGCGCGGTAGCTGTTTGGCATTCATTTTTTATATCAGTAGATCCCTTTTACCTGTATAGATGCTTCTTTATAGTCGACAAACTCATCTGTACTAGGTTTTTAGGTCTAGAATATTTCCCTTTTTGAAACAGCCTTTTGATCCAAAATGATAATGATAGCTTGGTGAAACTTGTTTATGCCAACACTTAACTGAATCTGCTTTTCGAAAAAAATCTGTAGTCATGGCAGCTTACCACTCCGGCTTTCTTTTCCCTATATGTCATTAGCCCTTAGTTAAGCCGTCGTTATTTGTTTTACAATTCCAACCTTTAACTGTTAATTGACCCGGCACTTTGTTTTTCCTTTTCCAGTCCCTTGTACATCATGCCGTCAAAGACACCCACCATCTGCAATTGGGTCCCCTCGACCATAACTGAGGAGTGTCTAAAAGAGTTCTTCCTCATTGGATTTCTGCCTTCAAGAAACATCATGTCTTATCGTGCTCCCGACCCGAAAGAAGAAAGACCCAATCCAAAAGATGGTGAAATGGTCGTTTTTACTGATCACATGAACCGGGGCTTCTCACCGCCCGGCTCAAAAATTTTCAGAGAAGTTCTTCACTTTTCCAAACTCCATCCTCAGGATATTGGGCCCAATTCCATATCCAATATCTGTAACTTCCAGGTGCTCTGTGAGGTATATCTTCAGCAAGAGCCAACTGTGGAACTATTTAGAGAGTACTTTTATCTGAACCGGCAAAACGAGTGCACCAACGGCCTTAGCTTAGAACTTGGAGGCATCTCAATTCAGCGCCGGCAGGGTGCATTTTTCCCTCTCATAGTTTTACCAAGTCACCCAAAGGTGAAAGGATCGATATGGTTGACTAGAGGGGGGGGGTGAATAGGCAACTACCAATTTTTACTTTTCTTTACCAAATTAAACTTTGCATCAAAGTAGGTTGTCTAGATGTGCAACTAGGTGAGCAACCTATATGATGCAATAACAACAAGCATACGAGCAAGCAAGAGAAGTAACACTAAAGAGCTTGCACAAGTAAAGGTAAGAGATAACCAAGAGTGGATCCGGTGAAGACGAGGATGTGTTACCGAAGTTCCTTCCTTTTGAGGGGAAGTACGTCTCCGTTAGAGCGGTGTGGAGGCACAATGCTCCCCAAGAAGCCACTAGGGCCACCGTATTCTCCTCACGCCCTCACACAATGCGAGATGCCGTGATTCCACTATTGGTGCCCTTGAAGGCGGCAACCGAACCTTTACAAACAAGGTTGGGGCAATCTCCACAACTTAATCGGAGGCTCCCAACAAAACCATGAAGCTTCACCACAATGGACTATGGCTCCGTGGTGACCTCAACCGTCTAGGGTGCTCAAACACCCAAGAGTAACAAGATCCGCTAGGGATGAGTGGGGGAATCGAAAATCACCTTGGTGGAAGTGTAGATCGGGCCTTCTCAACCACTCCCAGCAAATCAATAAGTTTGATTGGCTAGAGAGATAGATCGGGTGAAAATTGGAGCTTGGAGCATTTAATGGAGCTTAGCAATAAATGGAGCTTGAGGGGGAAGAGAGGTCAAAGGGAAGAAGGGGACCCCTTTATAGTGGGGCAACAACCAACCGTTACCCCTCACCAACCAGCCCCGCACAGGATGGTACTACCTCTAAGAGGGGGCGGTACTACCGCTAGGTCAGCGGTACTGCCGCACCAGCCAGCGGCACTGCCGCGCCGAGGAGACTAGTAGGGAATAGGACCCAACGCGGTACTACCGCGGTGGTAGGGGCGGTACTACCGCTCCTGAAACGGTACTACCGCCTCTACAACCGCAACTAGTGCCGCAAAACCCGACACGAGAAAAAGACCCCTCGAGTCGAGGCGGTAGGAGCCAGACAGCCCAGCGGTACTACGACAGCGGGGTCACAGGCGGTACTACCGCTGTGGAGTGGAATTGCCGCTTGTGACCCTTCGGCCGTACTACCGCTGGTAGTGCGGTACTACCGCTGGGACACTGAAGAGAGAGAGAGAATCTCTCCAAAGAGGCTGAGGACGAGGCGGTGGTGCCAGGCACCCCAGCGGTACTACTGCTGTGGAGTCACGGGCGGTACTACCGCTGTGGAGCGGTACTGCCGCTTGTGGCTCCTCAGCGGTACTACGGTGGGTTGCGCGGTACTACCGCTGGGACCCAGACAGGACAAAGAAAAGCGGAGAGATCTCTTCAATGGAATGGAAGCTCGGAGGGTGAGAAGCTGATGTGTACGTGTTGATTCCACCCATGCAATACCCCAGCGGACCCCCTCTTGATAGTACGGTGCCCTCTACGCAACTAGTCCACCGAGAGAGAACGAAAGAGCTACACCGTCTTGAAGACACTCCGAAGGGAAGGCGTCTCGTGCCAGGGGTGAATCTGTGAACTATTCAAAGCACATGATTAGTCCGCAAACATGTTGTCATCAATCACCAAAACTACCTTGAGAGAGATATGCCGTAACAATCTCCCCCTTTTTGGTGGATTGATGACAACTAGGGATTTGCGCAAGGAAAAGAAATAAATGTAAGAAAACTAAGAACTACAAAATATAGATGGGCTCCCCCAGAATGTGTGCACCTAGTGAGAGGAGCATTCGGAAAGCAAGACACACACATCCGGATCAACACTCCCCCTATATTTTATAGTCCAACAATTCTAAGCACAAGATATATGAGAGAAGAGTATAAAACAGGACAAGCATGCAACTCATAATAAACTACAGTACTGAATAGACATAAGTAATAAGGTAGCGATAGGGAGCATATGTCTCACACCATATGTCTAGAACTTAGGTCTCACAGGCACCAAACCAAACCAAACAAAGACACCGAGAGAACACACAAGAAAACACAAGACGACACACACACTCAAAGCACGGCAACAACACAAATCCCTACACTCTCTCCCCCTTTGGCAGCGAGACACCAAAAAGGGCAAAGAGTGATGCTACGACTCCAGGTGATGAGAAGATGAGGATCTCGAACATCACATCTCAGCGTGATCGTCTGCATCTCCATCGTGGGTCAAAAATTGCTCGGCATCGGAGTCGGTCCAAGGGCAATGCTGATGAATCCATTCCTTCCTCTTCAGTGATTCTGACCCTCAGAACCACTGGCAACGTCTCTCCCATCTGACGCATGAGCTTCCTTGTGGCGCTCCTGGCATGCTTCTCCGTCCACATGAGTCATGTACTGACCATGAGACTCATGCAGAAAGCTTCTTCAATCTTGCGTTTAAGCTTCTGTGCCACGATGGTTCTGAACTAGAGGGCCCAAAGTCCTCTCGTGAACTCAGTTGGCAGCCCACCCTCGGTCCCCATGGGCCAAGCAGCAGCAGGACGGACCCCCTGTTGAGGCGCTGGGTGACCAATTGTCCTCTTCCTCAGAACGCTTGATCTCATGAGAACCAAGTCCAGTTTTCTAGCACACTCTGGGATAGATCTGTGCCCAGGCCCTCTCAATGAGCCTTCATGATGAATGGGCCATATATCGGGCACTTGCGCTCAGACCAGCGAGAGAGTTCAGATCCACATGACATGAGAATATCCAGGCTCTCTCCAGTGTTTGCTTCCCTCTCATGCTGACAGAAAGAGCATGTCCAGAGATAAGAGTGGACCATATCCAGATTCCCGATGCGAGGAAAGAGAGTCTCCGGAAGATACGATGAAAATGTCCAGATACGAGACAACTCATAGGTTTTCTTCTCAGTCACTGGGTGAACTTTCACAGGTGCAGTAGGGCCAAAGGGCTTTGCTTGTGGGTGACGTATTCATTGCGGGTGAGGGCGGAAACCGACTGGAGTCTCAGCCCGTGATCCACCACATCAGTACTCCATGAAAGCCTTCCACTTTGACGGAAAGGCAGCTTGCCATTGGTCATCCATGTCAGAGTTCTGTTGGCATCTATGTCCCAGATGACGGTGGCAAAGATTGGGCCACCAATCTGCATCGAAATTCCTTGTTGAATTGCAATGATCCTGAGAATGTTCAGCTGAGTGCACATTGAAGGGCTTCGCCAAAGTACTCCGGGTCCTTCTCCATAGCATCAGTGTCATGAGCGAACATCAACAAGAGATTCTTCTTGGCCTGATCAACATCCAATAGATGGCAAACTGAAAACGGTTCCAGAACGGGCGGTTGACAAAGTGGGTTCTGGTCCACCTCCTAGGATTTGCGGCGACGCTTTTCCAAACCTCCTTGTTGGTCCATCTCTGTCATAGTCTTCCCCTTTGGCTTGTTGGCGGATCTCTTTGATTCCTGAGGAGGTGGAGGAACACTTGCGGATGCACTTGCTGGAGGCGGTTGGGTGCTCGAGGAACCACCGGCTGACTCAGAGGTGCGGTAGCGTTTTGATGTTGCACGCCCGGGGTTGATACGGCGAGCTTGATGCTCAGAATGGTCATCACCTGGAGCCAAACACAAGAACACGCAAAACAACCAGAAAGAACGAGCATAAGCCAACAAACACAACAAAAATGATCAAGGTAAGGCAGGAATATGATGGAATTTGGCATGCAGCGGTAGTACCGTGACATGCCCGCGGTAGTACCGCCCCAAAGCGGTAGTACCGCTCGAGGTCAAGCGGTAGTACCGCTCCAACGAGAGCGGTAGTACTGCTCGAGGCGGAGAAACAGCAGTTTCCTACAGCACGAGGCGGAGAAACAGCGGTTTCCTACTACCGTGGTCAGATCCGGCACTACCGGCCTGCCAAATTCAAAAATATTCCTACCAAACTCTAATCGAGATAGTCTAGTTGCCTTCTCCAACCAACTCAAGCCTAGATTTAGCCAAAATCTAGAGATGCAACTATCATTGCCCCTAAAACACAAGATCTGAAAAAGAGACAAAAGGAGAGAGAGAACGGGGGGCAATACCGGCATCCATGGCAAGAGAACGGGGTGGGGATCGACTCCACCAAAGGAAATGGAGAGGGACGCCCCGGAGGCGGAGATCCGCCGGAGCCCTCCCGCGTCGAGTTGAGGCTGGAGAGAGGAAGAGGAAAGAGGGGGCGAAGCGAATGGGTATGGGGGAGAAGAAACCCCCCCTGCCCCGATATAACCCCTTGGTCCCGTCCCTCAGCGGTAGTACCGTGCTGGGGGTGGTAGTACCGCTTATGAGCGGTAGTACCGCGCACCACCAGCGGTAGTACCGCCCAGCACGCAGCGGCAACCAAACAACATGGCTTTTGCTCGAAGGAAAGACAAGAACGGCAAGAAAAGAGAGCACACCAGCAAATGACCAAGACACTCCTCTTCAAAAGATGGCGGTGGCCGGGGACACCTATGTTTGAGTCAGAGGTATGGCACCGCGAAGATTTTACCTTGGGCCCATGACCAAAACTCGTCTTTGACACAAGTACCATCAACAATGGCTAAGTGAAAGACTTGATCAATTTATGCATAATGGGGGGAGGGAGAGTTCATTGAGAGAACAACACTCCCCCTATGTCCATGCCTACACCTAAACTAGACCAAATTGAGCGTGGTGGGTGTGCAAGGGTTCAAGCCACATTGCTCGAATCAATGATATTTAGCTCATGCCTTAACTCGCGAAATCTTGCTTCATCCAAGGGCTTCGTGAAAATATCTGCAAGGTTGTCATGAGTGTTGACATAGTTGAGCTCGATCTCTCCTCGCCTAATGTGATCCCGGATGAAGTGATACCGAATCTCAATATGCTTCGTCTTGAAGTGTTGCACCGGGTTGAGAGAGATCTTGATGGCACTTTCATTGTCACACCAAAGAGGCACTTTGTCACAAGTGACACCGTAATCCTTTAAAGTTTGCCTCATCCATAGGAGTTTGTGCACAACAACTACCAGCGGCAACATACTCCGCCTCAGTGGACGAGAGAGACACACAACTTTGCTTTTTGGAAGACCAACTTACCAAAGAGCAACCAAGGAATTGGCACCCTCCGAAGTGGACTTCCTATCCACTTTGTCTCCCGCCCAATCGGAATCCGAGTACCCTACAAGCTTGAAGTTTGATCCTCTTGGGTACCATAAGCCAAAGTTTGGGGTATGAGCCAAATATCGAAAGATTCGTTTGACCGCCACATAGTGACTTTCCTTAGGTGCGGCTTGAAACCGTGCACAAATTCCCACACTCAACATGATGATCCGGTCTAGATGCACAAAGGTAAAGCAAGGATCCAATCATGGAACGATATACCTTTTGATCCACCACTTTACCATTGGGATCTAAGTCAAGTTGGCACTTGGTGGGCATTGGAGTGGAAGCCGGCTTGACGTCACTTAGCTTGAATCTCTTGAGCATGTCTTGAGTGTATTTGGATTGATTGATGAAGGTTCCTTCTCTTCTTTGCTTCACTTCGAACCCTAGAAAGAACTTCAACTCTCCCATGGAGGACATCTCGAACTTTGAGGTCATGAGAGCGGCAAATTCCTCATTGAAAGCTTTGTTAGGAGAACCAAAGATAATATCATCAACGTATAATTGGCACACAAACAACTCCCCTTTGACCTTCTTAGTAAAAAGAGTGGGGTCGATTAGCCCAACTTCAAAACCACGGTCTTGTAACAACTCGGTAAGGTGGTCATACCACGCACGTGGGGCTTGTTTAAGGCCATAGAGTGCCTTATCGAGTTGATACACATGATCGGGAAAGTAGGGATCCTCGAACCCGGGGGGTTGCTTGACGTAAACCAATTCATTAATAGGACCATTAAGAAAAGCACTCTTCACATCCATTTGTTGTAACTTAAAGTTATGATGAGAAGCATATGCAATCAACATGCGAATGGATTCAAGACGAGCAACGGGAGCAAAGGTTTCACCGTAGTCGATACCCTCGACTTGGGAGTAGCCTTGTGCTACCAAACGAGCCTTGTTGCGAATGATAATCCCATGGGCATCTTGCTTGTTCTTAAATATCCACTTGGTTCCTATGACATTGTGATTCCCGGTCGGTCTTGGCACCAATCTCCACACTTTGTTGCGCTCGAAGTTGTTGAGTTCTTCATGCATGGCATTGAGCCAATCCGGATCTTCTAGCGCTTCATAGACCTTGTGGGGTTCCACACAAGAGACAAACGCGTGATGCTCACAATAATTTGCTAATTGTCTATGAGTGCTTACCCCCTTTCTTAAGCTTCCAAGCACATTCGTCATGAGATGATCCTTGGTGGAGAGCTTGGAAGCAACCTTGGCGGCACGACGCTCTAATTCCTCCTCGGGGGTGAGACGAGGAGTGGTCACTTGATCATCTTGAGCGTCGTCTTGGGCTTGTTCTTGTTCTTGAACTTGCTCGGAGGAGAGAACTTGACCTTGGGCATCACTTGATGTGTCAACACCGTCTTGAGCGTGATCTTGCCCTTGGTCATGTTCTTGAGGATGAGGGCCTTCATGTTGTTCTTCGGAAGCGTGTGGGCCTTGGGTTGGTGATGGCTCCACTTGAGTGGAGCTTTGTCCTTCTCCTTCGGCCACAAGGGGTTCCTCAATGGGTAGGATAAAGCCAACACCCATTCTTCTTATGGCTTGGGGAGGAATTTCATCACCTACATCACAAGTGCCACTTTGCTCCACTTGGGAGCCGTTATTCTCATCAAACTCCACGTTACACGTCTCCTCAATAAGTCCCGTGGATTTATTGAGGACACGTAAGCATGAGAGTTTGTAGCATAGCCAACAAATATGCCCTCATAAGCTCTAGCCTCAAATTTAGACAACCGAACACCTTTCTTGAGAATGAAACACTTTACACCCGAATACCCGAAGTACTTGAGATTGGGCTTGTTACCGGTGAGTATCTCATATGGAGTCTTGTTCAAGCCCTTGCGGAGGTAGAGCCGATTGGATGCATGACACGCGGTGTTGATGCTTTCGGCCCAAAGTTGTATGGAGGCTTGGAACTCCGCCATCATGGTCCTTGCCGCATCCATCACGTCCGGTTCTTCCTCTCCCAACACCGTTTTGTTGAGGGGTATGGTTGCGGAATATGATGCTTGATTCCTCATCACTAGAAATTCATCCAAGGTGTAGTTCTTGAACTCGGTTGCCGTTGTCACTTTATTGTCAAGATCTTTGCATTGTGTTGACGTTGTGCTTCATTTGCAAGTCAATGGACGGTTTGTTGGGTCTCGCTCTTCCTCTTGGAAAATACCCACGGTACTTGAGTAGTCATCCACAAATCACCAAGCTACTCTACCTCCAGACTATTCGCGGGATGGAGCCCAAGACCATGTGAAGGAGCTCCAAGCCTCTCGAATAAATGAAGTCGTGGGAGGTGAGCCTTCTCATGTAGCTTTCCTTCGATACAGGCACTGCAAGCACGATCTTTAGCAAAACTAACATTCGTTAGTCCACGGACATGGTCCCCCTTGAGGAGACTTTGCAAACATATCATATTGACATGGGCTAAACAGCGATGCCAAAGCCATCCCACATCAACTTTAGACATTAGGCACGTCGCGGTCTTAGTGGGTCGCTCCAAAAAGTTAATCATGTATAGACCGTTCTCGACATGCCCAACAAAAGATACTTTAAGAGTCTTGCTCCATAAGAGGGCCACGGTATCAATATCAAAGAAAGTGGCAAAGCCCATGATTGCAAGTTGACGAACCGAAAGTAAATTGTATGCAAGGGACTCAACAAGCATCACCTTCTCGATCGTGAGATCATGAGAGATGACCACCTTGCCAAGTCCCAATACCTTAGAAGATGAGGCGTCACCCCACTCGACATTGGTGGGCATAGATGGAACCTTGTGCACGTCCACCACCAAGTCCTTGCTTCCGGTCATATGATTTGTAGCTCCGCTATCGAGCAACCATGATCCACCACCGGAAGCAAACACCTACAAGAGATCAATGCTTGGTTTTAGGTACCCATTTTGTAATGGGTCCTTTGATGTTAGTAACAAGGGTCTTTGGAACCCAAATAGACCATTCAATGTACTCATGAAGAGAACCAACAAATTTGGCATAAACATGCCCATCACTAGCACGACATAACACATAAGAGGGGTTAAAATCGCCGGCTTTGTTGGGAGGGGTGGCATTGCCCTTCTTGACATTGCCGCCCTTTGCAGTGTTCTTTTTCTTCTCCTCGGAGGCACTCTCTCCCTCCTTCACAAAGGTTTGCATGAGAGGAGGAGGTCTTTTGGTCTTGTCATTCTTCTTTCTTGGAGTCGGGCACGTACCCAACCCCTTCCTTGGCCACACCTCCCTTTTGGTTGATCAAGAGAGAGGTTCTTCTTGCCTTGTATGCAAGTCGCAAGACCTCTCTCAAGTTGCTCCTTCAACTTAGCATTTTCCTCAACAAGATGTATATGGCTCACAACACGGGTTAGTAGCATTTGCATTATCAATTAAAACCATATGAGGAAAAGTTGCTTTCTCCTTAGTTAGCTTCACTTGGAGTTGATCATGAGACTCCTTGAGACTAGCGTGAATACCCTTCAAGGCCTTGTGGGCCTTGTCAAGTATATCAAACTCCTCTTTGAGTCTAGCAAGATCAACCCCGAGTTTGGCCTTCTCGGAATTTAGCACACGAGAAACAATGAGGACATGATCATAATCTTTCTTTAACTTAGCATGGTCAACATTGTGTGACTCCTCAAGAGCCAAACAAAGACCACGCCTTCCTCAAGAGCATTGGAAAGATCTGAAATCTTATCGGCATAGTCACGACTATGCCCTTCTGTCGGTGTCAAAACCGGCGGATCTCGGGTAGGGGGTCCCGAACTGTGCGTCTAGGCCGGGTGGTAACAGGAGGCAAGGAACACGATGTTTTACCCAGGTTCGGGCCCTCTTGATGGAGGTAAAACCCTACGTCCTGCTTGATTAATTTTGATGATATGGGTAGTACAAGAGTATATTTACCACGAGATCAAGGAGGCTAAACCCTAAAAGCTAGCCTATGGTATGATTGTTGTATGATGAAGTTGTCCTACAGACTAAAACCCTCCGGTTTATATAGACACCGGAGAGGGTTAGGGTTACACAAAGTCGGTTACAATGGTAGGAGATCTTGAATATCCGCATCGCCAAGCTTGCCTTCCACGCCAAGGAAAGTCCCATCCGGACACGGGACGAAGTCTTCAATCTTGTATCTTCATAGTCCTGGAGTCCGGCTGAAGGTATAGTCCGGCTACCCGAACACCCCCTAATCCAGGACTCCCTCAGTAGCCCCTGAACCAGGCTTCAATGACGACGAGTCCGGCGCGCAGATTGTCTTCGGCATTGCAAGGCGGGTTCCTCCTCCAAATCCTTCATAAAAGTTTGTAAACACCAAGAGTAGTGTCCGGCTCTGCAAAATAAGTTTCCACGTATTGCCACAGAGAGAATAATATTAACACAAATCTAATCCGCTGACGTATTCCGCAGCGTGACATCACACTACGGCCAAGCCTTTATTCGAATCGTTTACACTTTTGCACCTCAGCGTGTTTTGCGAGGCGGTTTCCTTGGCACGTCTTGTCAAAGCAGAGATCGTGTCCCCTTTATTTACGGGATTCTCATCAATACGGACGTGGGTAACCCAATCATGCCCGTTAGCATGTCTTCTCGATTAAAGGCGAGTCCCAAATGGTTACGGGGAGGGCTCCTGGTATTCAACCTCTTATAAAGATACCAAGGCCTTACTCCTTTTCTCCAATCTCAAAACAAGTTCGCTCGTCGCCTCGAGTTCCAACACCCTAGGCTCCAGATTCCAGGCGCTTCGGACCTTCGACAATGTCCGGTCTCGACCTTCAAGGCCGATGGATGGTGACGGAGGAGGACGTGCTAAAGTTGAGGGATGCTAAGTTCTTGACCGCCGAAATTTTGCATAGGTTTCCTGCTCAAAGGCAGGCTATTCCCAGTCCCCAGCCTGGTGAGAGCGTAGTGTTCATGTCTCACTTCCTTCGGGGGTTAGGCTTCCCGATGGATCCCTTCGTGAGGGGGATGATGTTCTATTATGGGCTGGAATTTCATGATTTAGCTCCGGAGTCCATCCTCCACATTTCCTCATTCATCGTTGTGTGCGAAGCGTTCCTCCGTGTTACTCCTCACTTCCGATTATGGCTCAAGGCTTTTGGAGTGGAGCCGAAGATGATCGAGGGACGGCACACAGAGTGCGGAGGCGCTGTCATAAGTAAGGATGCTGATGATCCATGGCCCGAGGGCTCCTTTCAAGAGGAGCTTGGCTTGTGGCAACGAGAGTGGTTCTATATCACCGCTCCCAGGAGCGCCAAGTGGGTGGCGCCTCCTGCCTTTCGCTCGGGTCCCCCACCACGGCTAGCGTCATGGGTCAACAAAGGATTAGATTGGGGGTTATCCAAAGACGTGCCCTTGTTGCAGGGCCGCATTAGGGATCTCTTAGAAAGAGACCTCAACCTGGTCAAGGTGACGCAGGTCATGCTGATTCGCCGAACACTGCCCGGCAAACATCGCTCCCTTCGTTTGTGGGAGTTTAATCCGGAGGGACCACGAGCTCTCCAGCATTTTATGGGTGCAACGCCCGTGGAGATGTATAAAATGTTCTTCGGATCACAAGCAATGTGTCCGGATTTGACCGAGGATGCAGGTCTAAGCTGCAATCGCCCGGATACTCAAGTAAGTAACCTTGTGCCCGGACTCGCTATCCGTAAAATTGTCATAAATTCGCCCCTAAAAGAGCTGTCCTTTTAAACAGGAGTGGATAGCGAAGGCAAAGCTGATCAGGTGTCCGGCTCCCCTTCCTGAGACCAGGCCGAATCCCGTGCTAGTCAGGATGTTGAAGATCGTGCCTTTGGAGGGAAGTGAGGGGGAGGACAAGGAAACTATGGCCTCCTCGAAGGAGGCTGCTCCGATGGGAAGAACCGGCAATTCCTCTCCTAAGGGGAAGAAGAGGGCTGCCTCTGACGACCCGGAGACCATGGCCTCAAAGCGGGGGGAAAAGTCCTCGTCAGAGGGTCCGACGCCGGGGAGATCCTCGGCCGAACTATGCCCTCAAAGGGATCAGCCCTCCAGCGAGCCGTAAGTAGAGAAAGATTTTCCTTTAGAGGGATGAGAGAAATCCTTGCTTTTTATCTAAGAATATTAACCGAAATTTTACTTTGTAGCTCAGACCTCAGCCCTTCTCAGCAGAGTTCGTCTTCGGGGGATCTTCTTCCAGAGATGATGGAGAGTGGAACACCTCCCCCTGCCATACCGCCTGGCGAGGCGGGCGACCCTGAGGTGTCATCGCGGAGGGTTTCTCCGAATCCGGCAGGGGTGGAAGGTAGCCATATGTCCCCCCAAGGTTCTCCACGTCCGGCCTTCGATGGAGGTCATAGGACGAGTCCGGCGCCGTCCGATGCGCGGTTGGAGGAGCTGATGATTCTGTTGGGGCGAGCTTCTATCTTAGAGGAGCACCGTGCATTGATGGGTACGGTGATTGGAAGGATTTCGTCCGCGGAAAGCAGATTGCATGAGGCCGTCAGAAGTTTACTGAAGGGTTTTGAGGTACGTTTGATAATGTACTTCTTTGTCAGTTGCGCATAAACAAGATGCGCCCTGTGTA
>NC_053026.1:566396965-566462307 GCF_003073215.2 Triticum urartu | reverse complement strand
AAAATCATCAAGTCCATTCACTTTCCTGACGAATAGTCCTAACGTACTACCGTCATCACCCATCTCATTCTTCACTGATATGGATCCGGAGGTGCCCTCCCTTCTGTTGTACATATGCTAACACAAATGTCAGCCATAAACTTGATGCAAATGTATGCCACAGATGTAAATGATGTTAATTCGTCTGCACGCAGGAGACACGAGTCTATACACGTACAATATCCGTCCACGAATAAAAGCATGGTCAATAGTATAGCCAGCTGCTGGCTATATGGTCTTGCCACATCATCTATAGCCAAGCTTATAGCTGGCTAGTACAACAGTTACATATAAATATGTACTACCTTTTATATATATAGCCCACATCACTCTCTCACAACATGTCTAGGAGCACATGCTGCAGCCGGCTGTTAATCACTAGCCTGTGTCCCTTCTCTCTCCTCCTCTCTCTCCTCCAAATCATCCAAAATATAATATTTAAAGGCTTACAGCCTGTGTACGTTATCCTGGTGTACTTGCTCTAAGTGTACATCTAGCTTTTGTATTAAGCCAAAGTATTCAAAATTGACTGACATTATAGAGAAAAGTAGCAGCATTTATGACACTAAAATAGTATCGGTAGATCCGTTTTGAAATGTACTTTGTGCCTCGAGGCAGTACTAAAAACGAAGGACACGAATGAATCTGAAGTTCAAGGTCTTTGTTTTTAGCAATAAATTAAAGACACGAACTAGATCGTTCGTGCTTGATTAACCGTGTTGGTGTTATCAGTCTTAGCAAAATAGAGAGGTCATTTGGTTACCTTAGTGAATCTATGTTGACTACAGTCAATATAAAAGTTGATCATGGCTCTTAGCCAAAAGGTTGTCGAGATGTATTTGATGCAACTATCATTAGTCCATATGACTATGTCAAAGATTTAACACTCTCTCTTGACCGACTGTATGATCAATCTTTCATGTTATACAACACTTATTTTGGATCGGAGAGAGTGCGTAATATATTTTATCATGAATCTAATGACAATGATGTGGTGTTTTTGATGATAATATATTTTGTATAGACCAAGTGAAACTTCAAAAAGTTTAACTAATTAGAAATATGCAACTTCGAATCTATACCAATATAAAAAGACCCAAAAGGGCAGATCCAATTGATCTCGGTCATCGAACTAAGTTAATCCAACGACCTAGACTGCTCCAATGGCGAGCATTGAACATGTTTAACATGCAATTAATATCATACCAAATATTGCACTAATCATAGATTAACACATAAATAATAGAATGCATAATATTCGCATGTAATTAATATATTCCTAAATATTAACGTGCGTTGCACGTGCGCATTTACTAGTTACAACAAATAATTATGAGCAAGTGTGGATGAGACCGGAATGGTGCCCTCATCATTACAAGTACTCTGAATTACATGTTGGTGAAGGGAGGGGCTTGCGAAAGACATTTTATATGATGACCATTTCATGTTAAATAGGCGGAGAACTTGATTATCATTGACGATAGTGGCGAAGAGAGGCGGATGGGTCATTTGTAGCGTGCAAAGGTTTGTTTTTCCCGTTGCAACGCACGGGCATATTTGCTAGTAATATGAAGTGAAAGAAGTAACCGCAATTGTAAAAAGTTGCTTGCTTGGGAATTGATACTAGTGAGAAAAAACCTAGCCTATGGCTAATACAGACCACCAAATTCCGTTGGTGTCAGGTGTAGTGCCAGTCAATATCGGGCCATAGAGAAAGGAAAATTTTGGTTTGCGTCATTTTCTGATATTCGTTGGTTGTCACTAAATTTTCCTGTTCATCGAAAGCAGATGAGCCTGGGTTCAAGGATGAATATTCGTTACTAGATGTGCAAATGAATCAGTAAATGTAGACAATGCCCATGTCTTGTCGGTTAAATTTTAACACCTCACATGCAACACAGCTTTCCTTGTCTACTGATAAGAGAAGTCGTCAATTCCCTTCCTTTTTCAATGAAAAATTGATTTATGTGCATCATTATCTGTCCTGGCACAAATCATTATATTACAGTACCCATAGTCTTCCTAAATGGCAATTTATCCTATAGCATGGTGCCAGATTATGTCTGCCTCAGGGTTGTGCTATAAACGAAGTGCAATAATGAATATGGTGGTCAACATCTATATGCTTTTATCTATGAAGTATAGAGGACATGAATTTGACAATTGTTCGTGTTTGTTAACCATGTTGACACAATGAGGACCTGTGGCTTAATGGTTGGTTGTGGTAGTGGCCACCTAGCCCGCATGATCGACATGGTTGTCTTCCCGTCATATTTTCTACTATTGTTTTCTGGACTAGTATTCACTACAAAAAAGTTGTAGGAATTACTATAGGTGCACATACAACCCTACAAGCAGACAATCTCGAACACTCGACTCTTGATGGTTAAGTCTTAACAGTTTGCACCCACCACTACTTTCCTAGAGTACCTCTAAGAAAAGTGGAAATCCGCATCCGAGCCCAAGCTTATATGTTCCTCTAAACAGTCAATTAAAAAATAATAGCTAAAAAGTATTATAAAATCCGAATTTTCGGCATCCAAGATTGACTATGAAAGGTGCGTGCACATTTTTGTGGTGTTTGAACATCAGAGGTGCTCTAGCAAATGAAAAATAAAAACAGGTCTAAACAATGCACATTTTCAAAGTTTCCTTGACAGTAAAATTTTGTTTGTTGTCCATGACCACCATGATTGTCTAAATACCACAGAAATTTGAAAGCGCATTGCGCATCGGAGCATCTTACATGCCAAAAAAATTCAACTTTTTTTTTATGTTTTCCCTAAAAAAAAATTCACACCGGAGCGGTGGCACCAGGTCAAGCAAGAGATCCGAGTGTGGCGCGCCGCGCGCCGCCCGCATCGCTGCTGGACTGCCTCCGGACTTGCTGGAGTCGGAGTCGGAGGTGGAGGAGGAGGAGCAGGAGGAGGAGGAGGCAGAGGAGGAAGGACAGGAGCAGTAGCTAGCTCTGATGGAGGTGCAGCAGCCAGAGCAGGAGCTAGCGCCATCTCCGGGCTTCAACATGGAGGATGCGGAGGCGGAGTTCGCAATCACCCAAGTGGACGAGTTGGCGGAGTAACAAGCCATTTTGGAGTAGATCGAAAATGAGGCTTATGTGGAGGCCAACCATCAGTTCATCCCACAGGAACGGGTGGGACCGACGCGCTCTTCGTCGAAGTCAAAGCGGAGATGGATGACCAGGCCAACACGGAGGAGGCGGAGTCGCGGCTGCCGCCCATGTACACGGAGCCGGGCTAAGAGATGGTGAACATGTTCAACGAGGACTAGGGTAGTTCATCTACATAGTATATGAAAATGTTTTCAGCACATGATTTCGTATGGATTGTACGGATTTAAGATTTTTAGTTATAAATATTCGGATGCAGATAAATAAATTTAAGTACTGGTGGGTAACTGTTTGTGGACGCGTCCGAGACATCCGCGGGCGTTTGTGGACCGAGGTTTACCTAGTCTGATTGTACATGAGCTCAGTCCACACATTTGCGAGCGTTTTGAGTCCGTGTTGAAGGTGGCACACTTCGCACGCTCCACAGCTTTGTCTAACAAAAGTATTTGATTCCCTTCACTTTTTCGATGAATTGTTTTGACGTACCACTGTCGTCGTCTTCTCAATGTTCATTTGGCGATCTTTCCCTACCAAACAAAAAGTACTCAACAATTCACTACATCCACTCAATCGTTATACTACACATATATTATAAATATCTAGTCTTTCTAAACGGAGAAAAAACAGGAACGGCATGTGGTTGTACTAGAGTACAGTGTTCATTGGACGTAGATACCCTCTATTTTTTTTGCTTGCAACGAAGAAGTCCTCAATGATACCATGGTCAATTTTGATTCATTCAAGCATCCCTGCTTGATCATAGCATGTTACCATGCTATGGAATATGAAGCATGTCGTAGTAGCAAAATATTCGCTTCGATACCGGTGGTAACTATATTGCAGCCATGTACTTTTACTGTACGAAGAAGTGTATGGTAATTTAAAAAAACTATAAAAAATATGAATCATACCGTAGTAATAAAATTTCGCTTCAAAATTGTCGGTAAGGATACACGAGCGATGTATTTTTACTATACTGTGGACTATAATGGTCATTTAGCAAATATGACCATATCGTAGTAGTGAAGACCTGGACGCGGCGCGCGCAGTGCTCTCGGTCAGCGTGTCTCTAATGCCGGCTCGATTGACCGGTCGCGTTCGCCCTGGATAGACATGAATACGACATTTTGGACCGACATGAATGCGGCACAGAGAGCGGATGTGTGTTTGTGCAGGACATGGTGCATGTGCGGGAGCTGTTTTGGGGATGGATTGGGATGTCGAACACATAGGTGGTAGTGGTTCGGAAGCCTGCAAGGTTTATTCTAGTTTGCATCTTGTAGAATTTTGGTCAACCGGGCCAGACCGTGCACAAATGAGGTACAATGTTGGATGGCAAAGTTTGTCCGGACAGCTCAGAGCATCGACAGGCGGACGCCCCAAACCGGCATCAAAGCCTGGACGGACGGCCCGGTGATTGGCCGGTGACAAAAATTCGACCCAGACGGGCATGTCAAACGGGCCTCAAACGCCCGGGCTAACCGACACCGCTCGTATCCAGCCCAAATATGAGGTAGATATGGGGGCGTCTGGGCACCCCCGGTTATGTCCGGCACATTGGACTGATGATGGGGTCCCACGCGGATCGCTCAAAAACTCGACAGTCCCACTAGCATCTCCTTCGGTGGGGGTGTGAACGCGGCATGGCGCTGCCCCGGCTTGCCATCAGAGGCCAAATCTGACTATTTAAGCCGGTCGACGTCACCCAAGCCTAGCCCATCCACCTCCTCCCTATCTGCGTCGCCAGCCCGAGCCCGTCCACCTCCTCTCTCCCGCTCTGGTGCTCTTTTGACGCTCTCCGGCTTCGCTATGGTCCGAAACCATGTACGCTATTCTCATGCCAGAGCGCTGGTACCAGATCGAGCAAGAGATCCGAGCGAGGCGCACCGCGCGCCGCCAGCATCGCTGCTGGGCTGCCTCCAGACTCGCTGGAGTCGGAACAGGAGGAGGAGTTGCAGGCGGCGGAGGAGGAAGGACAGGAGTAGTAGCCGGCTCCAATGGAGCTGGCTTATCCGGAGGAGAACGAGGTGGAGCAGCTAGAGCAGGAGACGGCGCCATCTCCGAGCTTCAACATTGAGGATGCGGAGGCGGAGTTCGCTGTCGCCCAAGTGAATGAGATGGCAGAGCAATAGGCCATCCTGAAGGCCATCCAGGATGAGGCCTACATGGAGGCCAGCCGTCAGTTCATCCCGCAGGAACGGGCTGGACCAACATGCTCTTCGACGAGGTCAAAGTGGAAATGGATGAGGAGGCCGACACGGAGGAGCCGAAGCTGCGGTTGCCGCCCATGTACCCGTAGCCTGGCACGGACATAGTGGACATCTTCGACGAGGACTAGGGTAGTTGATCTACATGGTATATGAAATTGTTTTCTTCACATGATTTCATATAGATTTAAGATTTTTAGTTATAAGTATTCGAATGCAGATAAACAAATTCGAGTACTGATCGGAACTGTCCGCGGAGGTGTCTGAACACATCCACGAGTGTTCGAGGGCCAGGGTTTACCTAGTCCAGTCGTAGATGCGCTCAGTGCACACATTTGCGAGCGTTTTGAGTCCATGCTGGAGGTGGCACCCTTGGCGCGCTCCACAGCTTTGTACGGCTAAGTAAAGTATTTGATTCCCTTCACTTTCCCATTGAATTGTTTTGACGTACCACTGTTGTCGTCTTCTCAATGTTCATTTGGGGATCTTCCACTTCCAAACAAAGAATACTCAACAATGCACTACATCCCCTCAATCGTTATATTACACATATAGCATAAATAACCAGTCTTTCTAAACGGAAAATTGGGGAAAACCAGAAACGGCATGTGGTTGTACTAGAGTACCTGTATTTATTGGGCGTAGATTCCCTCTATTTTGTTTCCTTGCAACGAACAAGTTCTCATTGATACCATGGTCAATTTGGGTTCATTCAATCATCCCTGCTTGATCATAACATGTTACCATGCTATGGAATATGAAGCATGTCGTAGTAGCAAAATGTTCGCTTCGATATCGGTGATAACTATACAGCAGCTATGTATTTTCACTGTACTAAAGAGTGTACGGTCATTTACAAAACATAAAAAATATGAAGCATACCGTAGTAGCGAAATTTTGCTTCAAAACTGTCGATAAGGATACACGAGCGATGTATTTTCACTATACTGTGGACTATAATGGTGATTCAGAAAATATGACCATATTGTAGTAGTGAAGACCGGGACGTTGCGCGCGCAGCGCTCTCGTTCGGTGTGTTGCTAATGCTGGCTCGAGTGACCGGTCGTGTTCGCTCTGGACAGGCATGAATGCGGCACTCTGGACCGACATGAATGTGGCATAGAGATCGGAGGTATATTTGTGCAGGACAAGGTGTGGGAGCTGTATTGGGGTTGGATTGGGATGTCGAACACATATGTGACAGTGGTTCAGAAGCCAGCAAAGTTTATCCTAGTTTGCATCTTGTAGGATTTTGGTCAACCGGACCTGTCTTTGGACAAATGAGGTACAACGTTGGATGGCAAAGTCTGTTTCGACAGCTTAGAGCATCGACAGCAGGGCACTCCAAACCGGTCTCAAAAGCCCAGACGGACGGCCCGGTCATTAACCGGTCACGAAATTTTGACCCAGACGGGCGTGTCTAACGGGCCTCAAACGCCCAGGCTTACCGACACCATACATATCCAGCCCAAATATGAGATAGATATGGGAGCGCCCGGGTATGTCCGGCACATTGGACTGATGATGGGGTCCCACGCGGTATCGCTCGGAAACCCTACGGTGCCACTAGCATCTCCTCCGGTGGGGGGTGTCAACGCCGTATGGCGCCGCTACGGCTCGCCGCCCGAGGCCAAATCTGGCTATTTCAGCCCGCCGACGTCACCCAATCCTAGCCCATCCATCTCCTCCCTCTCCGCGTCGCCGGCCCGAGCCCATCCACCTCCTCTCTCCCGCTCCGGTGCTCTTCTGGCGCTCTCCGGCTTCGCTACGGTCCGAAACCTTTTACGCTATTCTCATGCCAAAGCGCCGGTACCAGATCGAGCAAGAGATCCGAGCGAGGCACACCGCGCGCCGCCCGCATCGCTGCTGTGCTGCCTCCAGACTCGCTGGAGTCGGAACAGGAGGACGAATTGCAGGCGGCGGAGGAGGAGGGACAGGAGCAGTAGCCGGCTCCAATGGAGGTGGCTTATCTGGAGGAGAACAAGGTGGAGCAGCCAGAGCAGGAGCTGGCGCCATCTCCGAGCTTCAACATTGAGGACGCGGAGGCGGAGTTCGCTGTCGCCCAAGTGGATGAGATGGCGGAGCAGCAGGCCATCCAGGATGAGGCCTACATGAAGGCCAACCGTCAGTTCATCCCGCAGGAACGGGCAAGACCAACACGCTCTTCGACGAGGTCGAAGTGGAAATGGATGAGGAGGCCGACACGGAGGAGCCGAAGCTGCGGCTGCCGCCCATGTACCCGCAGCCTGGCACGGACATAGTGGACATCTTCGACGAGGACTAGGGTAGTTGATCTATATAGTATATGAAATTGTTTTCTTCACATTATTTTTTATAGATTTAAGATTTTTAGTTATAATATATTTAGATTTAGATAAACAAATTTGATTACTGACCGATAACTGTCTGCGGACACATCCGAGTACATCCGCGGGCGTTTGAGGGTCGGGGTTTACCTAGTCCGGTCATAGATGCGCTCAGTGCACACATTTGCGAGCGTTTTGAGTCCATGTTGGAGGTGGCACACTTCGCGCGCTCCACAGCTTTGTACGGCTAAGAAAAGTATGTGATTCCCTTCACTTTCCCGATTAATTGTTTTGACGTACTACTGTCGTCGTGTTCTGTACCCGTGCCGCGGGCTGCACCGACGCCTCCTCCTAGGGCCGAACCACCGCCGACTCAACGGCCGTGGCCGAGGCAGATGGCGGGAGGCCGAGGCGGTTCTGGTCAAGGTTCAAACGGCCATGGGACGGGCGCGTCGCCGGGGGATGACCGTAACCCCGCGCATGGTCAGTGGGGCGATGACGGGCATGATGCTTATGGCGCTGGTCTGCACCGGGGCTCTTCATCCACCGGAGGTGGCCGTGTCTATGCTTGGATGGATAACGGCAATGATAACCGGGGTTTTCAAGGACCGCCTAGAAATTTTGTCGAGGGTGCGGCCGGTCCTAACAACCAAGCTTTCTGAGGACGCTTTCGTGGAGGTCGGGGCGGGAACAGGCGGCACTACCAGCCTCAGCATTCTATGACCGCTACCGTGACGGAGGTACCGGATGGTGCATCGGATCTACCGCAGGTGGCGGTGGAGACGGTGCAGGCCTTGGCTGCAGTTTCTGTGCCAGAGCCCATGCAGACTGGCGATTCTACTTCTGAGCAAGGTTCGGACAAGGCCGAGAGTGACAAGTTGTCTAAGTGGGCAGCTAAGAAGAAGAAGCTCAATTGTTTCCGTTGTGGGGAACCGGGTCACTTTTTGGTTCACTGTACTGCGGAGTTATGTGACCTATGCCGGAAACCTAAACACACAGCGGCTAACTGTCCTCTTATGTTGGGGCCTAAACCATCCGTTCAGATCTACGGAGTGTGTTGTTCGGAGTTGATGTTTTTTGAGTCTCCTTCTGCGGAGCCTTCTGCGCCCATAGTGGAAACATCCTTCCCCAGTGTGGTGAAGGTGGTTCACGGGCCGTTGACCGAAGCTCAGATCATTCAGCAGTTAAGAGAGCTCGCTCCGGGTAATTTTCAGTGGTCCTTACTTAAGCTCACCGATAACTCTTACAAAGTGGATTTTCCGTCTAAGGAGAATCAGGTGAGGATTCTCAAGTTCGGTATGAGAAGGGTCACAGGGACTAGTTATGTGCTTGAGTTTGATAAGTGGAACAAGAAAGAGCCACAAGGCACGCCTTTAACTCAGATTTGGGTTCGTTTCTCTGGTGCTCCCTCTGACCCTCTGGACAGCTTCTTGGTCACTTGGAGCCTGGGTTCTTTGATTGGCAGGACTGAGCAGGTGGATATGCAGTTCACTCGGGCTCATGGGGTGGCACGGCTGCTTGTCAGTGTAGCCAATATTCAGTTCTTGCCAGACGTGGTGCCTTGGACTTACGCGGGTGTTCTATATCAGTTGGATGTTGAGTATGAGGATCCTGATCTTTTCAATGAGTTTGAGGATGATAACCCCATGGACACTTCTGAGGGAGGAGGGGGTTCGGGGAACCAGGATGATATAGCTAAGAGTGATGATGACAAGGCTAAGGGGCCTTCGGGGCAGTCTGATAATGGTGACTCCGCCCCTGTTGGGACTTCCAGGACAGTTCCGACTACCACTCTTCAGCTTGGCTCTTTTGGAGCGTTCTCGGCTCCGCCGAGGGTGTCGTGTGACATGGTCCTTTCTGCATCCCCGGTGCTCAGTTTGCGGGTGTCGAGGTCTGCTGAGGGCAGAGGTTCTTCGGGGCAGGATGTCCCACCCTCGGTTGTTTCCTCTCCTTCGGCACAGGCTGAGGCGACCGAGCCGGTGGTCATGGGAGGATATGGCGAGCAGGAGGCTCGGCCCTCTGGGCCTTTGACGCTGGCGGTCTCAAGGGTCGGCGCGGCCCCCTTGGTGAGGTCGCCGGTTTGCGGGGGAGCGGGCGCGCAGGAGGCCGTCTTCTCCTCTTATGTTGCTCTGGAGGGCGGGCTGGGTGGTTTGGTTGCTACGGCACCGGACTCCCTGGACCGCGCTAGGCCGAGTTCACCGGTCGCGGGCGTCGGCGGGGTGGCCGTCGATGGGCCCTGGGAGCTCTCATCGCCGTTGGATGTTGCTCCGGTGGCCCCGGCGCTGGTCACCGCTGTTGGGGGACGGGCAGGAGGCTCTTTCCCCAGCGCAGCTTCTCGCGAGGAGGTCATCGCTTTCGGTGGGATCCCGGATCCTGTCTCTGCAGGGAGACGGGTCAGCGGGAGACTGCAGGAGTAGCCGGATGTTGATGACATGCAGCTCAGGTGCGCGTTGAGGGCGGCCAAGTTGCGTGACGTTGAGCTTTCTACTGGTATGTCTGTTAACAAGTCTAATTCTATTATGCATTTTACCAATGATGAGATTGTGCAAAATGCTAACCAATTAGGAGTATCTCTTGGTAATAATGATCTAGAGATTTCTAAGTCTGTTAATGATATGCTAGATTTGGAAGCTGAACGAGCGTTAGAATTGATTCGTAACATGGCGGCGGTTAGGCCGATGAATGAATCGGAGATTGATGCGCTTGGGGTTAGAGTTCTAGATGGTTTGTGTGCTGATCTTGATCCTGCGGTACAGGAGGCGGAGGAGGAGGATGAGTATGGCCTCCCTGAAACATCTAACCTTGAGGGTGAGTCTTTGGTGGTAGAGGCTCAATCCGAACGTGCCGAACCTTCTGATGTTCGCGTTAAGCCTAAACGGACCTAGAAATGGAAGGTTTATCCGGCGTCGGCTGTGCGTAGAAGTGCTAGGATCCGTACCTCTAAAAAATTTCATGATGAAATATGAGAGGCATCTTTTGGAACAGCAGAGGTCTTAAAGACTTGGCTAAAAGACGGTTTCTAGCAGAGGCTTCTCTTGAACATCATTTAGACTTTATTGCTTTGTCCGAGACTGGACGAGGTAATTTTTCTCCACAATTTCTTAGTACCTTATCTGGGGGGGTTGATTTTGACTGGCACTGCCTCCCACCTCGAGGAAGATCCGGTGGGGTTTTACTTGGGATTAAGTGTGAAACGTTGGAGGTTCAGAGTGTAGTGTTGGGTGAGTTTGCGGTAAAGTTTCGGGTCAGAACTAAAGCGGATGGTTTTGATTGGGCTTTGGTGGCAGTCTATGGGGCTGCGCAACCAGAACTCAAGCCAGATTTCTTGGCTGATTTGGTCAGTGTTTGTGGTAACGAGCAACTACCCGTCTTAGTGGGTGGGGATTTTAACATTATTCGAAGAAACGAGGAAAAGAATAATGACAACTTTGACGGCAGATGGTCGTTTATGTTCAATACTATCATAGAAAGCTTGGATCTCAGAGAGATAGAGCTTTCGGGTAGGAAATTCACTTGGGCAAACTCGCTACCGGTTCTGACTTTTGAGAAGCTCAATCGTGTTTTGGCGAGCGTCGATTGGGAACAGAAGTTTCCTCTGGTAACGGTGCAGGCATTGACAAGAGGTATCTCGGATCACACACCCTTACTAGTCGACTCTGGAGCTCAAACTCATATGGGTAATAAGAATATTTTCTCCTTCGAACTTGCCTGGTTTGAAAGAGAAGGGTTTATTGATTTGTTAGCTAGAGAGTGGGCTAAAGACTCGGGGGGAAGGTCACCCACTGAGCGGTGGCAGTGCAAGATTCGTCATCTTCGAAGGTTCCTTCGTGGATGGGCTAAGCACACGAATGGGATATATAAGGCTGAGAAGGAAAGACTCCTTATGCTTATTCATTCCCTTGAGTTAAAAGCTGAAACCTCTATTTTAGATACTTCCGAGCTGGAGTCTAAAGTGGAGGCCGAGTTGAGGTTGAAAGAGCTTCTCCTCGAGGAGGAATTGAAATGGGCTTTGAGGGCTAAGGTTTGTAAGGTTGTCCAAGGAGAGGACAACACTCAATTCTTTCATATGATTGCTAATGGAAAGCATCGTAAGAAGAGAATTTTTCAATTAGAACAAGATGAAGGGACGATAGTTGGTCAGGAAAACCTGAAAGTTTACATTACCAACTATTATAAGCAGTTGTTTGGATCTCCGGAAGAGAATTTTGAGTCCCTGGATGAGTCAAGAGTTGAGGATGTTCCCCAACTTGAGACGGGAGAGAATGAGATTTTGACTGCTCCTTTTACGGAGAAAGAGGTGTTTGAGGCCATTTCACAAATGAAGAACAATAAAGCGCCAGGACCAGATGGGTTTCCGGCGGAGTT
The DNA here is from genome assembly GCF_003073215.2 of Triticum urartu. Lineage (NCBI taxonomy): Eukaryota > Viridiplantae > Streptophyta > Magnoliopsida > Poales > Poaceae > Triticum > Triticum urartu. The sequence goes on along the minus strand of NC_053026.1, from coordinate 566,450,263 downwards.
GTACAAAAAGTGCTGGCATTTTATTAAGGGTGACCTGTTGTCGATGTTTCATGATTTGTTCAATGGTCAGCTTCATTTGTTCAAGCTCAATTTTGGAATGATAACTCTTCTTCCTAAGAAGACAGAGGCTATTCGCATTGAGCAGTTCAGGCCTATTTGTTTGCTTAATGTCAGTTTCAAAATCTTCACCAAGGTTGGGATGAACAGACTCACGCAGATTGCGCATTCAGTTGTGCAACCGTCCCAGACCACTTTCATGCCAGACAGAAATATCCTTGAAGGGGTGGTCGTCTTGCATGAAACGCTCCATGAGGTTCACTCAAAAAAATTAGATGGTGTGGTTTTTAAAGTGGATTTTGAAAAAGCATACGATAAAGTTAAATGGCCTTTCCTTCAACAGGCGTTGCGTATGAAAGGATTTGACAAGGCCTGGCGAGACCAGATTGAGTCCTTTACTTAAAAAGGGAGTGTAGGGATTAAAGTGAATGATGATATAGGTCACTATTTCCAGACACATAAAGGACTAAGGCAAGGAGATCCCATGTCACCGATTCTATTTAACATAGTGGTTGATATGTTATCCATTTTAATAGGTCGGGCTAAGGATGCGGGGCAGGTTTCGGGCTTGGTTCCGCACCTAGTTGATGGTGGTATATCCATTCTGCAGTATGCCGATGATACTATCATCTTTATGGAGCATGACTTGGCGAAAGCAAGGAACATGAAGCTTGTGTTGTGCTTATTTGAACAATTGTCTGGACTCAAGATTAACTTCCATAAGAGCGAACTGTTTTGCTTTGGAAGAGCTAATGAGGACCAGGAGGCGTATAAGCAATTGTTCGGATGTGAGTTGGGTTCGCTACCGTTTACATACCTAGGTATACCCATTCACCATCGTAAGCTGATGAACAAGGAGTGGAAGTGCATCGAGGATCGTTTTGAAAAGAAACTGAGCTGTTGGAAAGGGAAGCTCATGTCATATGGAGGTCGATTAATTCTGATTAATACGGTCTTAACCAGTATGCCCATGTTTCTTTTATCCTTTTTTGAGGTCCCGGTGGGGGTCAGGAAGAGGTTAGACTTTTATCGATCTCGTTTCTTTTCGCAGAATGATGAGTTGAAACGAAAGTATAGGCTTGCAAAATGGGATATCATCTGTAGGCCGAAGGACCAAGGCGGTCTAGGCATTGAAAATCTAGAGATCAAGAATAGATGTCTCCTTACCAAGTGGCTATTTAAACTCTCGTCCGAGTCAGAGGCCACATGGGCTCAGATTCTGCGAAATAAGTATCTTCAGGCTAAAACTTTGGCTCAGGTGACTGTGCGCCCGACTGATTCTCCGTTTTGGAAAGGGTTGATGAGAGTCAAGCCCCTCTTCTTTAACAGGGCAAAAATCTTAGTCGGTGATGGCGGCTAACACGAGGTTCTGGGAGGATACGTGGCTTGGGGAGACGCCTCTGGCACTTCAATATCCTACTCTGTATAACATTGTTCAACGTCGAGAAGCCTATGTTGCAATTGTCTTACAGTCCACGCCTCTCAATATTAGCTTCCGGAGGACGCTAGTAGCCCATCATTGGGAGGCATGGCTTCATCTTGTACGAAGGTTGATGGATGTCTAGCTGTCTCAGCAGCCAGATAGATTGTTTTGGAAACTGACTAAGGACGGCAGGTTCTCGGTCAAATCCATGTATCTGGATGTCATAAACAATAGTGTCATTCCTTGCTCGAAGCACGTCTGGAAAGTTAAGGTACCTTTGCGAATCAAAGTGTTTATGTGGTTTGTGCATAAACAAGTCATTTTGACAAAAGACAACCTGGCAAAACGCAATTGGATGGGTTCTGCTAGGTGTAGCTTTTGTGATTGTAACGAAACTATAAGGCACCTCTTTCTAGATTGTCCGCTGGCTAAGATTCTTTGGCGTTCGATTCATATTGCTTTTAATATTACTCCACCTACCTCTATCAATATGTTATTTGGAACATAGCTTGATGGGGTTAACTTGGATGTAGCAAGACACATTCGTGTCGGAGTGTGTGCCTTGTAATGGGCAGTATGGAACTGCAGAAATGATTTGGTTTTTAACAGAAAAACGAACTTTCACTTTTTGCAGGTTATCTTCAGGGCCACAACATTGATCCGTATGTGGTCGTTACTCACTCCGACGGAGGCCAGGGGGCGTTTGGCTACTACGTCTACCCGATGGGAGATGGTAGCTCGGGGTATTTTCAACCGGTTTGGATGGCGGTCATGTAATAGGATAGGCATGTAGTGCTCCTATTTTATTTGCCAGCCGGTTGTGGCTTCTTGATTAGGCTCGCTTGAGCAGCTTGTTTTCTTTTCGTACCTTCAGATGTTGGAGATTTTTGTGACTGCTTTTGTTTTTTAATTATGAGCCGTATGCATCTTTCTGATGCAGAGGCCGGGATAATACCCCTTTTCTAAAAAAAAAAACTGTCGTCGTGTTCTCAATGTTCATTTGGCGATCTTCCACTTCCAAACAAAGAAAACTGAACAATGCACTACATCCACTCAATTGTTATATTACACGTATAGGATAAACAGCCTGTCTTTCTAAATGGAAAATTGGGAAAGAAAAACTGAAACGGCATGTGGTTGTAATAGAGTACTGTATTCATTGGCCGTAGATTCCCTCTATTTCGTCTTCCTCTGCCCATCATAGTCGACAGCCAAACATTGAGCGGTACGTAGTGGTAAGAGATCCAACATTAGTATCATGTGCGGATATTCGTGTCTTTTTTTTGTACAAGATTTCAATCTTTTTCTCAGATAAACATATCAATACAACTAGAATTGGGTCCATAATAGCAACTTTTCATATCAAGTGAAAGTGTGAGGGAGGAAAGAAGCGCTGCATGCAAACAAGATTCCCTCTCCAACTAAAGACTTGCATTTTTTTTTCTCATACCATTTTGAACTGGTCATAAATTTTGAACCGAGAAAAATCAGTTTTGAAACTTTTTTACATATTTGAATTCATGGCAAATGGATTTGTTTAAACTATCTAGTTCCGATATTTGAAATGATCGGTTTCACCTACAACATATTTCACTTGTGTCAAAAAAGATTTCATGATAACATATTTCACTCAGTTGTTAATAACACATTTCACTAATTTCATTATAACTTATTTCACTCATTTCATAATAACATATTTCACTCAGTTGTTAATAACAGATTTAGCCATTTGAAACAGACCATTTCAGTAATTTCCGAAAGCAGATTTTGCGCGTCTCAAAAAAAGGATTCACAATAACATATGTCACTCAATTGATAATAAAATATTTCACTCAATTTATAATAACATATATATTTAACTCATTTCATAATAACATATATCACTCATGGCTGGATTCTTGGGTATAGCGCTAGCACACTTCAACACAAATTCATGGCTGGATTCCTTTGCCTGCAAAACACTCTCTAGCATTGCATGTGTTAGAGTTGTGTCGAATATTATTGTACAAGACGGGTTATAGTTGGACTTGGTTTTGGACTGCGTGTAGACAGAGTATGAGTTGTGTCCTAATAGGACACTTGTATCCTAGGCCTCTCATATATATCAGGGATAGACACACGATATAACCTATGCCAACATAATAGCACGGGCACGCGGGGGGAGCCGGCGGCGTGTGCCCGTGCCCGGGCGGCCGGGGTGCGGTATTGTAGTGGTGTCATGGGGAGGAGCGCCCGTAGTCATGCCCCGGGGATGTAGGCATGATGGTGAACCTCGTTAACAAATCTCGGTGTCGTGCTCGTATGATTGCTTGATTCTCGGATGATCAACGGTATGCCTCGAATTTATTCTAACAAGTGGTATCATGAGCAAGGTTCAATTTGAGGTTACGGGCATTGATTAGGAGGAGGAAGAAGAGAGCATTGACAGGTTGTGTTGTGATCTTCAAGCAACAATCGTATGCGAGCAAGCTGACGGCGCGTGGCACGCGGACACGAAATGTCAACGAGATCGGGAGCATGCGGCGGCGGCATAACATGTAGCAGCAAGGGTGCGCAAGCAAAGCGCTAGGGCAGCGTCCCACCCGGTGCAAGCGCGTGCGGCTGGTGTGTTCGTGCGTCGGGTGTGGGGCGATGTGGTGGCCAGTGCTGCACCAGGCGGAGACTCATGCGGCATGAGACCAGGCGGAAGCCCGCGCGGGAGCTGGTGCGTGGCGGAGGCAAGGCTGAGTCGTGAGGCCCATGTGGAACTCGGCAGGATTTCGATCGGATTGAAGGCTCGAGCGACATGTACATGGAAGGTCTTCCAGAGCGACTGATCGATCATGGCGATGACGGAAGGTGCAGCAACTGAGTTCTCGTAGAGATCGGATCGAGCAAGCAGTAGCGTGCAGATGGCTAGGGCAGGCGGCCTAATCTGAGGCGCAAGGCCCCGCGGTGCCAGGCGGGCCCAAGGCCATGGTGTGCTTCCCCAACGTGCGTCCATCCGTGCTCCCGCATACGTGACTTGATTTGATTGGAACAAAATAAGACCCGGCCCCACCCCATTAAAATCAGGTAGGGATGATTAGATTAGAAACAAAAAAAAAAGACAGCCATAGAATGAAGTGGGAGCACGCATAAAAGCATGGGAAGAGAGCACGCAAACCGGATTCCGTGCCGGATCCCGTTCCAGGAGCTAGTAGTCTCCAGCGTGATGTGCATCGTGGGCATGCATGTCAGCAACTAAGTGCTGGTAGCAGCCGAGGCGTGCGGGCAAAGGCCCGTCCGTGTGTGGAACGCAGCTGGAGTCTGGAGCGCTAGCGAGGCGCTGGCCTAGGTGAGCTATTGTGCATTGGATATGCATGCGTGGGTGTGGCTGACGCTGGAAGTGCAAAGACGTGAGAGATTTGTTAAAAGAAAAAAAATCAGTTCAGGAAGGTATTGCAGTGTGTTGGAACATGGAATCTGCTGGTTACTAGCATGTTGGTCTGGTGCGTGGAAAATAATAGAACAAGAAAATTAGTCAGGAAGTTACTAGGTGCTACATGTGTGGGTAAAATTGTTTTAGTTGGTTGCACACGTACACAAGAGACTATAGGGACTACTTTGGGGTTCTTTGCTTCATGCGCTAAGGAGATGGCGGCATAGCAGCAGTGGTGTTGTTCTACTAGCAGTTAAATGGGAACCGAGGATAGCGGCGTGCGTATAAAGCTTGGAAGAGTCTGGAGCGCGTCGTCAGGTTCATGCATACACAGGGCGTTAAGCAATGCATAAAGATTTGCGCGGCGAATATAACGTAGGGTGGAGCATGGTTGCAGTCGGATAATTTCGGCTGGGACGGACTGAACAGTCTGATGGATCGACATGGATGTTGGTCAAAAGCAGAAGACGACGGTGATTACAGCGACGACGGCATAGGAGCGTGATGCTGATGGTGGCCGACTTCTGGGGCATCAAAACACGTGGTGCATGCCTGAGGGCTTGTGCAGCTTCGACAGACTATGGCGCGGGGTAGATTCAAGATAGTGCACACATGAGAGCTTGAAGTCAACGGGGCACAGGGGTAGCACGACCAGCTATATAGATTCGTGTTGAAGGTGGAGATGGAGTCTGGCAGAAGACTTCACTCGGTGCTGATGGAGGGGCTACGGTGTAAGATCGGAGAATCGAAGCCTATTTCAGCGGGATAGCGAGAGACACATGGATCAGACTAGGGCCCAGTGGTCTAATGGAGGCGTGATACTCGGCATTGGTCAGTGATGATCGGTGGTTCTTTGCAGTGGGGGTTGAGGCAATGGGAGCTAGCCACCCGGGAGACTCGACCAAGATAGCAGAGGCTCGACGTGGTGATAGCGGCAAGGCGTGCGGTAAGCACGGGACACAGCGACAGGCTAAGGCATTGGTGGTCAGACAAATTGTGCAGGGGGTGCTGAAGCAGTCTTGACGAGTACCAGGTTCAAGTTGGTGACTGGGTCTATTGGTGTCAGTTGATTGACGAGAGTTGACCATGGGGAATCGAAGAAACTGGTAGAAAGTCTGAAATTGTCAAAAGCTGAGAGAGTGCATGGTCGTATATTCTGTGGTGTTCTGTGCACATGGCAAAGTGCGGATGACAAGTACAGAAGAAGGCGGACTGCTATAGCTGTGGGACATGTCAAAGACTATCCGGAAAAAAGGGTGAGACAACTGCGAATTTGACTCCGGGTGACACAAGGCGACGGTGAAATTCCTTCAAGTTTCAGACAGACGGTCAAGAAAGAGCGATGACTTTGAGTTCAGGTAACTCTTATATGTGACGTCTAATATGTGAGTTGTTCACTTTCACGCAGACAGTGATCGGTGTGTGATGGCGTTGGACGGATACTCCAGAAGTTGGGAGCACAAGGTAGAGTAACGAGGAACTTAATTTTGCTCCAGCATTGACCGCTAAGAAGACGAGAAGGGACTACAGTTGCAGGTGGAGTCACATGGAGTCTTGAGTAGCAACGGTGCTCATGCCGTATCTCAAGTCCAATGTATATGGAGGTTCGATGCATGGACGAATCCAAGGTGGTGGTGAATATTCGCCAAGGTGGAGTTTGATAGAGTTGTGTTGAATATTATTATACAAGATAGGTTACAATTGGACTTGGTTTTGGACTGTGTGTACACAGGGTATGAGTTGTGTCCTAATAGGACACCTGTATCCTAGGCCTCTCATATATATCAGGGGTAGACACATGATGTAACCTATGCCAACATAATAGCACTGGCACGCGGGGGGAGCCGGCAGCGTGTGCCGACGCCCGGGCGGCCGGGGTGCGTTATTGTAGCGGTGTCATGGGGAGGAGCGCCCGTACTCATGCCCCGGGGGATGTAGCCATAATGATGAACCTCGTTAACAAATCTCGGCGTCGTGCTCGTGTGATTGCTTGGTTCTCGGATGAGCTAACAACATGCTCTGACTAGCGTCTTATATTAACGCCTCTGCCGCCACCACAACATCGGAGCAGCTGGACCATTGTTGTAGCATCGTCGAGACCATCATCACAGCATTGCCATGGCCGGGAAGCACGTCGTTGCAGCATCGTCAAAGTAGATGAGCCTCCGTTGCAGCGTCGCCGCGATCGTCGAAGCACGTCGTCGCAACATTGTCATGACCATTCAAAGGATGCCGTCTCCGCGGCTGCCGACACAGCCATCGAAGCATGCCATTACAACATCTCGAAGCAGCCAGGCTGTCATTGTAGCATCGCCGCGGCTGTCAATGTATGACATCAAAGCAAACCATGAACATTTGAAGAACACTGTCGTGACATAGCCGCGAGTTGAAGCATGTCGTCGCAACATCCTTGAAGCAGTTGGGCCTCCATCGCAACATCGCTGCAATCGTCAAAGCACATCATCGCAGTATTGTCATGACCATTCCAAGCACACTCCCGCCATGGCTGCCGAAGCACCCGCGGAGGCCGTCGAAGCATGTCACAACATCATCGAAGCAGCCAGCCATTGTAGCATCGCCATGGAGGTTGACCTATGACGTCGAAACACACCGCGACTGTTTTAAGAACACCGTCATAACGGTTGAAGCATGTCGAGACAATAATCGTTGAAGCAGCTGGGCCGACAACGTAGCACACCACCTAGCATCACCCCGGTCGTCAATGCATACCTTGTAACATCACCGCGGTCGTCGAAGCATTCCGGCCGTTGTCACAAAGACCAGTGTTGCAGCACAACTCTGGGGTTCACGCTGATGCCCGCAGTAGCCGCGCCACCCTCACAACATCGTCGTCTCGTATCAGTCCGAGTCCAGCCGCTGACGCCCATAGCAGTCTGGCCGATGTCATAGGGACCAGCGTTGCGGCACAACTCTCGGGTTCACGCCGCACCCTCTCCACCGTTGATCTTTGCAGCAGCTCGTTCGCTACAGTAGCGGCTGTCATTTGACTTCCAAAACTGCACACTACTGCCGTGCACATGCTAAAACACCCCTTGAAGACAACTTTTGCTACCATGCCACTACAAGCCAGGGACGCATGTGGCTAGAAGTCATCACGCCGCAAGTAAATGCGTTCTATAGGTTAAATCAGGACCCATGAGAAGAAATACATTAAACAAGTGGACTCGGGTGTATTGTATCGGGGATCGTGAAACGATCAAGTGGCCAGCGACCCGGATGATCGCACGCAGAGATCAGCCCGGTGACGCGTAGCATCGGCCATTGTATTTGCTCTGTTTCAGTTTCATTGCATATTTTCTCTGACTTTACTGCTTAATGTGTCTGCCCGCAGATAGATTAGTATGATTCTGCACCAAGTCGATCTTGTTGGGCACCCTCCTGTTATGGAGAAGCTTAAGATTTCTAACACCATTGCCCTATGTTCTCTGGATGTGTTGGCAATGTTAATTCATCCGCACGCAAGAGACACAAGTAGTTATATTACACGTGAACGGTAAGTAGCTACACTCTTTCTAAATGGCAATTTTTCATGTTTATACTTACTTCAATAAATTCGCACATGCCCAATCCGTATTTACAACTCTAGCTGGTCCAAATGTTAACAAAAAAACTAGCTGGTCCAAATCAACTAGGTATATTAGAGCATCTCCAGCCGTTGGCCCGACCAGGAGGCTTAAAAATCGCCGCTTGGGGCCGAGCCGGCGCTAGAATCGGCGCTGGGGGCGATTGGGTTTCCAGCCGCTGCTCCCAGGTCACCCCGGCGCCGATATCGGCCCATTTTTGACGCAAATGTGCCCGCTTTTTGGCCCACTTTCGAAGAAAAATAGGCCCAATATCAACGCAAATTGGCCCATATTTGCCCTGGTTCAGCGCAAATTCAACAAAAGAATTTTTTTATCACATAGTTTATCACAGAAAATCAATAGAAATCAAATAGTTCAATACAAAGTATCTAGTTCAACAAATAAAAACTCATATTTCATCACATGTCGAGCTAGGTGTTGCCCTTGAGCCTCCATAGGTGCTCCACCAGATACTGCTGCAGTTGTTGGTGCACCTGTGGGTCTCGGATCGCCTGACACATATTGAGGAAGGCAATCCAGGTTGTCGGTAACTGGTGATCAACTTGCGCAAGAGGACCCTGCCTGTAGTATGGTTCAGTGTCAAACACTGGCTCTTCCAGTTTGCTCTCAATGATTATGTTGTGCAAGATGACACAACAAGTCATGATCTCCCACATTTGATCTTTCGACTAGGTCTGAGCGGGGTACCAGACAACAGCAAATCGAGATTGGAGCACACCAAATCACTAATAGAAAACAAGGCTTTGGTCCAGGCCTGAAAATCCCATTAATCTCGGTTTACTCACGAACCGGGACCCATGGGGGCATCGGTCCTGGTTCATGAGGTCAGGGCACCGGCCGGGCCTCGTGGGCCATTGGTCCCGGTTCGTCTGACCCCTTTGGTCTTGGTTCCAGACATGAACCGGGACCAATGGGCCTTGCTCCTGGTCCACAACCATTGGTCCCGGTTCCAGACACAAACCGGGACCAATGGGCCTCGCTCCTGGCCCACAACCATTGGTCTCGATTGGTGGCTGAAACCGGGACCAAATGGGGCCTTTAGTCCTATTCCAGCCACAAACCGGGACCAAAGGGAAGCCTATATATACCCCCTGCCCGCTAGCAGAGCAGTGCACTACTCAGTTTTTTGGCCAGCCGTGGGGGAGCTTTGTGGTGCTCTAGCTCACCTCCTATGCACATGAGGTGTTCGATGAAAATGCCCGAGCCACACTTAAGCTTTCTCCTCTCAAAGCTCCTTTTCCAAACTCCATTTTCCTCAAGATTTGTCTAGGTTTGGCGGTTCGTCCTATCCTGTCCCCGTCCTCACCGCCGTTGATTGTCCGCGCCGATCTCGTCGCCGGCACCACCGTGGTGAGCCTCTTGTTCTTATCTTCTTTCTAAAAGAAAAAGTTCTTACTTGTATGATTTAGATAGATACTTTTGTAATTTTCTTACTTTTATTATTGTTTGTTATTATATAGTGCGATGGTTTTGGTATCTGCCTCCGTCGGCCCTCGTCCTGTCTATGATTCGGATGTGGTGTATATTATCTTTTATACCTATTTGGTTCATTTAGTGTTTATGACAATTATGTAGACCAACGTGGCATAGATTTTTTTTATCTAGGAGGTATGTGAACCAGAAATTGTCAAGAGGTTAAATTTAGTTGAAGAAGAAAACAATTACTTGATGGAAAAATTGAAAAAATTAAGGACGAGAAGATGATATTGGAGTTGCATGTTGCAGATGTCGTCGATGATCACAAGATCAAGATGGATTCAATGCGCTTGAAGATTAGAAAGATTAGAGAGTATGCCATTCATACCGAGGCTTGGTATCGTTATACCGTTGGATCAATTGTTACCTTAGTTGCGATTACAAATGCATTTGTTGTTGCATTGAAATGTTTTACATAGTTTCAATGTATGGTTTAATTAGATTCTCTAGAGAGCTATATGTTGTTCAATAAGAACTATATATGTACTTTGGTTTTAATGTGATGATGAGCTTGTATTAATTTGGTCACTTTTGTATTCATGATGTTCTGTAATGATTTTTGACACACTTAATTATACATAATGCATGCAGATGAACCGGCAATGGATGTACGGTAACAGAAGCACCTCCTAGTACATTAAGGGAGTGCATAATTTTCTTGAAGTGGCTGAGGCAAACAAGCAGAATGGTTTTATGTGTTGTCCATGCCCTATATGTGGGAATATGAAGTCTTACTCTGAGCGGAAAATCCTTCACATGCACCTACTTTATAAGGGTTTCATGCCACACTATAATGTTTGGACCAAACACGGAGAAAGAGGGGTTATGATAGAAGATAATGAAGAAGAGGATAATGACAACTATGTACCCCCTGAATACGGTGATGCTGGAAACGGGGAAGCTGAATATCAAGAGGAACCGGACAATGTGCCCGATGATGATCTTCGCCGGGTCATTGTTGATGCAAAGAGACAATGCGAGAATGAAAAGGTGAAGTTGAAGTTCGATCGCATGTTAGAGTATCACAAAAAAGGGGTTGGACCCCAATTGCGAAGATGGCAACACAAAGCTCGGTACCACACTGGAATTGCTGCAGTGGAAGGCAGAGAATGGTGTACCTGACAAAGGATTTGAGAAGCTACTAAAAATATTGAAGAAGAAGCTTCCAAAGGATAACGAATTGCCCGACAGTACGTATGCATCAAAGAAGGTTATATTCCCTCTAGGATGGGAGGTGCAGAAGATACATGCATGCCCTAACGACTGCATCCTCTACCGCGGTGCGTACGAGGATTTGAACACATGCCCGGTATGCGGTGCAATGATACGTCTCCAACGTATCTATAGTTTTTGCTTGTTCCATGCTGTTATATTATCAATCTTATATGTTTTATAATAATTTTATAGTCATTTTTTTGTACTAACCTATTGACATAGTGCCAAGTGCCAGTTGCTGTTTTTTCCATGTTTTTTACATCGCAGAAAATCAATATCAGACGGAGTCCAAATGCCATGAAACTTTACAGAGAATTTTTATGGTCCAAAAGGAACACAATGGCCCTGGTTGCGCCTGGGGGGTGCCCAGAGGGAGGAAAACCCACCAGGGTGCGCCAGGAGGCCCAGGCGCGCCCCGGTGGGTTGTGCCCACCTCGGGTGCCCCCCGGACCGCCTCTTTTCTCTATAAATACCCCAATATTTCCAGAACCCTAGGGGAGTCGAAGGAATGTTCATCCAGCCACCGCAGAGTCCAAAACCACTAGATCCAATCTAGGCACCATCTCGGATGGGGTTCACCACCTCCATTGGTGCCTCTCCGATGAGGCGTGAGTAGTTCTGTGTGGACCTTTGGGTCCGTAGTTAGTAGCTAGATGGCTTCCTCTCCCTCCCTCCCTCTCTCTCTCTGTCTCTCTCTCTCTCTTGACTCTCAATACAATGGTCTCTTGGAGATTGCTACCTCTTGAGCACTGCGTTGGATTTCCCCGAAGAGGAGAGGATGATGCAGCAAAGTAGCGTAAGTATTTCCCTCAGTTTTTGAGAACCAAGGTATCAATCCAGTAGGAGGCTACGCGCGAGTCCCTCATACCTACACAAAAACAATAGCTCAACGCAACCAACACGCTTAGGGGTTGTCAATCCCTTCACGGTCACTTACAAAAGTGATATCTGATAGAGATGATAAATAATATTTTTGGTATTTTTGGTATAGAGATGCAAAGTAAAAAGTAAAAGCAAATAAAAAGCAAAGCAATAATAAAGTGATGGAGATTGATATGATGAGAAAGAGACCCGGGGGCCATAGGTTTCACTAGTGGCTTCTCTCAAGAGCATAAGTATTCTACGGTGGGTGAACAAATTATTGTTGAGCAATTGACAGAATTGAGCATAGTTAGGAGAATATCTATGCATGATCATGTATATAGGCATCACGTCCGAGACAAGTAGACTGAAACGATTATGCATCTACTACTATTACTCCACTCATCGACCGCTATCCAGCATGCATCTAGAGTATTAAGTTAAAAACAGAGTAACGCCTTAAGCAAGATGACATGATGTAGAGGGATAGTTTCATGCAATATGATAAAAAAAACCATCTTCTTATCCTCTGTCACCGATACAATACGTGCCTTGTTGCCCCTTCTGTCACCGGGAAAGGACACCGCAAGATCGAACCCAAAGCTAAGCACTTCTCCCATGGCAAGAACAACCAATCTAGTAGGCCAAACCAAACTGATAATTCGAAGAGACTTGCAAGATAACCAATCATACATAAAAGAATTCAGAGAAGATTCAAATATTATTCATAGAAAGACTTGGTCATAAACCCAAAATTCATCGGTCTCAACAAACACACCGCAAAAAGAAGATTACATCAAATAGATCTCCACGAGAGAGGGGGAGAACATTGTATTGAGATCCAAAAAGAGAGAAGAAGTCATCTAGCTACTAACTATGGACCCATAGGTCTGAAGTAAACTACTCACACTTCATTGGAGGGGCTTGGATGATGATGTAGAAGCCCACCGTGATCGGTGCCCCCTCCGGCGGAGCTCCGGAACAGGCCCCAAGATGGGATCTCGTGGATACAGAAAGTTGCGGCGGTGGAATTAGGTTTTTGACTCCGTCCCTGATTGTTTGGGGGTACGTGGATATATATAGGAGGAAGAAGTATGTCGGTGGAGCTTCGAGGGGCCCACGAGGCAGGGGGCACGCCCTAGGGGGTGCCCTCCACCCTCGTGAACGCCTCGTGGCTTTCTTGACAGAGGGTCCAAGTCTCCTGGATCTTATCTGATGAGAAAATCACGCTTCCGAAGGTTTCATTCCGTTTGGACTCCGTTTGATATTTCTTTTTTCGAAACCCTAAAATAGGCAAAAAACAGCAATTCTGGGCTGGGCCTCCGGTTAATAGGTTAGTCCCAAAAAATAATATAAAAGTGGATAATAAAGCACAATAATGTCCAAAACAGTAGATAATATAGCATCGAGCAATCAAAAATTTTAGATACGTTGGAGACGTATCAAGCATCCCCAAGCTTAATTCCTGCTCGTCCTCGAGTAAGTAAATGATAAAAACAGAATTTTTTATGTGGAGTGCTACTTACCATAATTTCAATGTAAATCTTCTTAATTGTGGTATGAATATTCAGATTCAAGACAAAAGTTCATGTTGACATAAAAATAATAATACTTCAAGCATACTAACAAAGTAATTATGTCTTCTCAAAATAACAAGGCCAAAGAAAGCTATCCCTACAAAATTATATAGTCTGGCTATGCTCTATCTTCACCACACAAAGTATTTAAATCATGCACAACCCCGATGAAAAGCCAAGCAATTGTGTCATACTTTTGACGTTTTCAAAACTTTTTCGATCTTCACGCAGTACATGAGCGTGAGCCATGGATATAGCACTATATGTGGAATAGAATGGTGGTTGTGGAGAATACAAAAAGGGAGAAGATAGTCTCACATCAACTAGGCGTATCAACGGGCTATGGAGATGCCCATCAATAGATATCAATGTGAGTGAGTAGGGATTGCCATGCAACGGATGCACTAGAGTTATAAGTATATGAAAGCTCAACAAAAGAAACTAAGTGTGTGTGCATCCAACTCGCTTGCTCACGAAGACCTAGGGCATTTTGAGGAAGCCCATCATTGGAATATACAAGCCAAGTTCTATAATGAAAAAATCCCACTAGTATATGAAAGTGACAGAATGAGAGACTCTCTATCATGAAGATCATGGTGCTACTTTGAAGCACAAGTGTGGTAAAAGGATAGTAACATTGTCCCTTCTCTCTTTCTCTCATTTTTTTGGGCCTTCTCTTTTTTATGGCCTTTTTTTCGTCCGGAGTCTCATCCCGACTTGTGGGGGAATCATAGTCTCCATCATCCTTTCCTCACTTGGGACAATGCTCTAAAAATGATGATCATCACACTTTTTAGGTGAAATATAACCCAAGATAAATCCAATGAAGAGATTGATTGGTTTAAAATATGTCTTGAGCGAAGAGAAAATGATGGATTTCGATATGTCACTCTTGAAAACTTGTGAATCATGAAACACGAAGGGAAATTATCAACAATGACATAACACCACCTCAAAAGATGAGATATGAAAGAATTGCACTTTGTAATGCAAGATGAAGAATTCTTGAGCTCCTCTGAAAAGAATATTGATGAACACTTCGAGAAGGAATTAAATCCTTGATGAACCATCATGAAGAAACTCTTGAAGAACTCCGGATAGATAAAAGAAGGTCGCAAGGAAAAGAAACTTGAAAATAATAAGATGAATCCTTGTATTGATTAGATGGAGCTTTGCGACGAGATAAAGCGGAAAACTTGGAACTCCGGAAAAGAAAAGATGAAGCATCTCGAACCAAGAAATGTGACATGATGAACAACTTTGGGAACAAGAAACTAGATCACTTGGATGAAACAATAATAAGAATTACGTTATGCGTATCCTTCACCAATTTAAATTGATGACAAGCAACGGATTTGGCATACTACTTACTCTCGTAAAAAGGATAGACATAGCGCAAACTTGAGAAAGGTCTTCAACGAACCACCGGTAGGAATGGAAGAATGAATGAATCTGTATGATAACGAAGGAAGAGGAACTCTTGAACGAACCACCATAAGAATTGAACAAGAAAGTAGCAAAAGCACAATTCACCAGGAAGAATTGGAAAATGAATGAAGATACTTGCTAGGATTTAGATACATGAGAACGAAGAGATCATGAACTGATTAGATGATATTTGAACGATGCACCGATAAGATTTGGAGAACGGGAGCTAAAAGTTGGAATGAATAATTCTGAAGATGATGAGCTATGGAGAATCAATCTGAAAGACTCTTGAATTGCTCCATATGAGTGAAAAGAATTCTCACAATTGAAAACAATTATGAGAGGATGGCATCAAGCTAGAACCATGAATCTTGAAGAGAATGGAGCAAGATTTAAGAGAAACTCTTCTTCGGTCTTCAAATGTTGAGACTGACGATGAGAAAACACCACCATGAATTGTTGAGATACTCCGGGATCAATATTAGAAAGAATGAACCGATGATGAAAAGAATTTGAAAGATCTTGGAGAAAGACATTTGACTGATGACAAATCATTCTTACATCAAACTTTGAAATGAATTTGAGAATAACTCCGGGAAAATTAGAAGAGTTAGGTAAGATCCTGGGAAAAAAACATGTGGGTTAGGGCCCACTCAAGAGAAACACCGTTGAATGATTTAAAAAGGAAGATTGCGCCGGTCGAAATAAATGTCTTGAAAGAGATAACAACCTCGAAATAGGTGGAACGGATCTTGAATGAAAATACGAGCCTTCTGAGATATCTTCACCACTCCGGAACAATTGAATAGCGAGAGGTGAATAAATAAGAGAGTCTTCGGTAAGGACTTCCAACATGGAAAGCATGAGAACCAATGAAAAAGATAGGATCAACACCGAAAGCTTGCATTGAATCCACCGGATAAGGAAAATAACGAAGAATGATGAACTTGAAGCTCCGTTAGTATCTTCCTGAGAATCACCGGATAAAAACATTGACGGAAAAAATAATGGAGAGACTTTCCACCAATAAAATGGATACTTGATTAAGAAATCTGAGTCCTTGTAGAAAAAAGGTGGGAGGGCGGAAAAAAACAAAGGCAACTTGGGACGGATGAAACAAATAACATTAAGAAGACATAGAGTTGATCTTGTGAATGGGAAAAATGATAGGATCATCTTGAAGAGAATCACACCGGTTGGAAAGAATTGACATGACAACCTCGATGATCAAGAGGGACTGATATTCACATAGAAATATGAAAACACCGCTTAGGGAAGGTATGGAATCAGCACTTGACATTGAAGCAACTCGAATACCACAACTCAAAAACAAAACAAAGATTGGCTTGCAGGATGAGCTGGAAACAAACATATGATAGACCCCATATCGTATCATGTGTCTGTTGGAAAGATATCCTATGAGATACTTGAATTCCGACTTATAAACTCCTGAAACTTTCTGGTTATGCAATCAGGTGTTGGGGATACAGGGGAAGCATAATATGTCACCCAAACTAACAATTCGTACATCTAGCTGTATCTATCCTTCAACACATAACCAAGAAACCTTCGGAAATCATGTACCTCAACCTTCGAAAAGCATCCGTTATACGAGTTATGGCAATAATACCGAACCCCCGCTGCAGTACTGGGTGGCATCGAGGTTATCTCACCAGCAACTACATAAAAGAGATTTTCGATGTCGGCGAACTTAGGTATTCCAGAACTACAACGATAAAATTGTGATGACAGCACCTCGGAGCTCAACTCCCCGGGAGACTGCCACAACCCCTAAATGTCAGGAGGCACCAAGAACAATGTTCTCGTCACAAGACTATCAAAACGATTCCAAGATACTCGCATGATCCTAAATTTTTTGTTCGTGAAATTTGAGGAGAGAAAAGTCAAAACTTCTACATCAGGAGGCCTCACCAGAGCGACAAAGGGACTGAGGAGTAAAAAGAATCCTACTCTCCGATATATATAATCCTAAGACTCAAAAATATTTTGTTCTAGACTCAACAACGTCAATGATTCGATCAAGCAGGGGGATCCTAAGTCGGGGATGGCTCTGATACCAACTTGTAACACCCACAATGTGGCTATATCTCCCACGTGTCGGGGCATGACTTAGAGGCATAGCCGCATGGTAGGCTTGTCGTAAGAGGGGTAATCTTCACACATCCCATGTATTGAATAAGAAGGGATACATAGTTGGCTTACAATCGCCACTTCACACAAACAACAAATTAAACATACATCATCCAGAATACAATCAAGGTCCGACTACGGAACCAAAACAAAAGAAGACAACCCCAAATATTAGATCCCCAATCGTCCCAACTGGGCTCCACTACTGATCAACCGGAAAGACATAAAACAATGAACAAGATCTTCATCGAGCTCCCACTTGAGCCGGGTTGTGTCACCCGCACTGGTATCATCGGCACCTGCAACTGTTTGGAAGTATCTGTGAGTCACGAGGACTCAGTGATCTCACACCCATGAGATCAAGGCTATTTAAGCTTATGTGTAGGATGAGGTAGTGAGGTGGAGCTGCATCAAGCACTAGGCAAATATGGTGGCTAACATACGCAAATAAGAGCGAGAAGAGAAGCAACGCAACAGTCGTGAAGCTAGAAATGATCCTAAAACTACTTACGTACAAACATAACCCAAGAACCGTGTTCACTTCCCGGACTCCGCCGGAAAGAGACCATCACGACTACACACGCGGTTGAAGCATTTTAATTAAGTAAAGTGTCAATTTCTCTACAACCGGACATTAACAAATTCCCATCTGCCAGATAACCGCGGGCACGACTTTCGAAAGTTCAAACCCTACAGGGGTGTCCCAACTTAGCCCATCACAAGCTCTCACGGTCAACGAAGGATAGTCCTTCTCCCGGGAAGACCCGACCAGTCTCAGAATCCCGGTTACAAGACATTTCGACAATGGTAAAACAAGACCAACAAAGTCGCCCGATGTGCCGACAATCCCGATAGGAGCTGTACATCTCTCGTTCTCAGGGCAACACCGGATGAGACATCCTACGAGTAAAACCAAACCTCAAATTTCCCCGAGGTGGCCCCGCAGTCTACTCGGTTCGGACCAACACTTCGAGAAGCACTGGCCCAAGGGGGTTAAAATAAAGATGACCCTCGGTTGGCCGACCCAAGGGAAAGGTAATAGGTTGTTAGGCAAATGTAAAACCAAGGTTGGGCCTTGATGGAGGAGTTTTATTCAAAGCGAACTGTCAAGGGGTTCCCATAACACCCAACCGCGTAAGGAACTCAAAATCAAGGAACATAACCCCGGTATGACAGAAACTAGGGCGGCAACAGTGGAACAAAACACCAGGCATAAGGCCGTGCCTTCCATCCTTTACCAAGTATATAGATGCATTAATTAAATAAGAGATATTGTGATATCCCAACATATCCATGTTCCAACATGGAACAAACTTCAACTTCACCTGCAACTAGCAACGCTATAAGAGGGGCTGAGCAAAAGCGGTAACATAGCCAAACAACGGTTTGCTAGGAAGGTGGGTTAGAGGCTTGACATGGCAATATGGGAGGCATGATATAACAAGTGGTAGGTAGCGCGACATAGCGATAGAACGAACAACTAGCAAGCAAAGATAGAAGTGTTTTCGAGGGTATGGTCATCTTGCCTGAGATCCCGCAAGGAAGAAGAACGAGTCCATGAAGAAGATAAACGGACGAAGTCGTAACGAATCCTCACAAACGCGACGTTATCGGAACTAACCTGAAGAAGCAACACCGGAAAGAAGAAAACAACATGGTAAACAACCATCACATAATCATGGCATGATGCACAACCAAGTATGATGCATGTCCGGTTTAATTATGCATGGCATAGCAAAGTGCACAAGCAAAACTACAAGTTAAGTGGAGCTCAATATGCAAGGAGTTGCATATTGACGAAACACCACAACAATTATTTAGTTCTCTCCCGTTTAAGTACTCAACAACATTAAAAGTTTGTTAGCATGTCAAGGGGTGAAGCACAAGTAAACTACACATCTAGGCAAGTTTAAATGAGGCCGGAACAACAAGCAACAAGTCCGGAAAAACCTCATGTGCATATTTTAGGTTTGGTACTATTCTGCTGTAAACCATATTTTAGAGTTGTTTATCATTTCAAAGTAAAGTCACCATGTTAAACTAGGCATTTTTCCACCCCATTTATATATAAAGTTTATTTAAAAAAGAGCTACGGTTAATTAGTTATGAAATAAATCATTTTAACATGGCATTTGAGAAAATTTAATAAAACAACAATTTAAACATTTTAAACATGCATGAAAGTTGGATATTATGAATCTAGATGCAATTCTAAGCATTTTTCATATTAAGTTTGTTTAATTCCGAGGCACGGTTATTTAGTTATTAACAATTTGAAACAAGGGCATTTTCTGTAATTATGCATGCACATGAAAAATGATAAATTCGCAGAACGGAAAAAAACTTCTATGGGCCGAAACACAGCAGGCTGGCCCAACAGGAGGGGAAAAAAGGAGGGGCGTGGGGTGCCCTCACCATGGGCTTCAGCCCGGTAGGAAGTAGAGGAGGCCGGCTGAGGCAGCGGTTGGCCGGCCTGCCTGAGGCCCACGCAGGCGCTGGATCTGGGCCGCGGGGTTGCAGGGCTGCTCCTGGCTCGATTGATCGACCAGGGGGGGGACGCGGTCAACGCACGAACGACCCGTTGCTCCTCGTTGCAGAAGAACAAAGGCCGCAGCAGAAGGCGACGCACGGACGACGCCGGAAGTAGAAGAACACGCGACAGCGAGGGCGGCGGAGGCAGGGCTTGCCGGCGGCAAGACGAGCGGGTCCAGGTGCGGGGCGTCATTCTCCGGCGAGGACTCGACGACGAACTTGGCGCGGTTGGAAGCAAGGGATCCATGGCGGTCGCTGCTGCGGTTGTGCTCCCATGGTTGTCCTCCTGCGCGGGGCGGCGCCGTTTCTGGTCTTCGAGAGGAGCTCATCTCCCCTGCGCCGATGAGGAGAGCAGGGAGGCTGCAGGGGCAACGGACGACGGCGGCTCGGTCCTGCAGGCCGACAACGATGGGAGAGCGGGGTGAGCACGGGGAAGGAGAAACGGAAGAAGACGGCCGAGGAGAAGGGAGAGGTGCTGCTGGTGCGGTTCACCGGCAACAAGGCTCGCGGTGGAGGCGGGCAGAGGAGGCCGGCAAGGGGTGGCACTCGGAGGAGGTCGAGGGCAGCTTGAGGCCAAGGCGGTGGCTTCCTGTGAGAAACAGAGAGAGAGAGAGAGGGAGATCGTGAGAGGGAGAGAGAGAAGCACGGGAAAGAGAGGGAGAAGGGGTGGCGATGCTCATCTGTGGGTCCACCGACGGCGTGGCTGACCGGACGGAGGCAGGGAGGAGGCTGCGATCTGGTTAGTGCAGAAGGAGAGGAGCATCTGCGTGGATCGGGAGGGAAGGCGATCGTTGGTCTGGTGTTGACAACGAGGGGAATTTTTGGATCGGGAAGGATCCCGAGGTGGGAGATGCTGGCGGCGGGGGCCGGGGGGGGGAGAACACAAACCTCCTAGGTTTTAGGGTTAGCTAGATTAGGTATGGGGTTGGTTTATAAATAGGGAAAGAGAGGTTTAGGGTAGATTTGGACCCTCTGATTAAATCGGACAGTCGCGAATAAATAGCTAGGGAGTCCAAAAAGAAAAACGGAGATGTTTTAGGGATGTTAGGGGATGATCTGAACGCAACAGTGATGACTGAGCGGTAGGGGTTCGGGGCAGTTTCCGGACACGCACGAGAGGGGTTGATGCACTGTGCAAGGGGGGTCAGGTGGTTAGGCGGGGTGTGAAGAAGGGCTTGGACTGTGAGGAGAGAAGAGAAAGTGGCCCGGCTTGGGTTTTCGGAGACCGAAAACGTCCGACGTTTGACCAGCTATAATGCCGCTATATGTTATCCGTTAGGGCATCAAACAGACTCCGAATGCGATGAAATTTGGCAGGTGTTCTATCTACACTATAATAAGACCGCACGCCAACTTTCATCGCATTCCGAGAACATTTTCCGACCACTTATAAAATAATATTCCGGACGTGCCGTGTGCGCGTGCAAGTGTGTCTGGGCCCAGAACAGACAACAGAAAGAACGAGAAGACCAGGACGGATGCAAGTTTGAAAACATGATGATGCAATGCACATGATGACATGATAAAATGCAACACGCAAGCAAATGACATGGCAATGTCAGCGAATAACTGGAAGACACCTGACGCATCGATCTCGGGGCGTCACATGGAGGCCAACTATCAGTTCATCCCACAGGAACGGGTGGGACCGACACGCTCTTCGTCAAAGTCAAAGCGGAGATGGATGACGAGGCCGACACGGAGGAGACGGAGTCGCGGCTGCTGCCTATGTACACGAAGCCAGGCTCAGAGACGGTGAATATGTTCGACGAGGACTAGGGTAGTTCATCTACATAGTATATGAAATTGTTTTCAGCACATGATTTCGTGTGGATTGTACGGATTTAAGATTTTTAGTTATAGATATTCGGATGCAGATAAATAAATTTAAGTACTGGCGGGTAACCGTTTGTGGACGCGTCCGAGACATCCGTGGGCGTTTGTGGACCGGGGTTTACCTAGTCTGATTGTACATGCGCTCAGTCCACACATTTGCGAACGTTTTGAGTCCGTGTTGGAGGTGGCACACATCACACGCTCCACAGCTTTGTCTAAGAAAAGTATTTGATTCCCTTCACTTTCCCGATGTATTGTTTTGACGTACCACTGTCGTCGTCTTCTCAACGTTCATTTGGCGATCTTTCCCTACCAAACAAAAAATACTCAATAATGCACTACCTCCACTCAATCGTTATACTACACATATATTATAAATATCTAGTCTTTCTAAACGGAAAATTGGGGAAAAACAGGAATGTCATGTGGTTGTACTAGAGTAGGGCTGGACCAAAAACTCGTAGCTCGCGAGTTTAATGAGTGCTCGATAGTTCGGCTCGTTAACCTCATAGCTCGCTTCTTAATTAATAGAGCCAACCATTGATTTTAGCTCGTTAAGCTTAATGAGCTTAGCGAGCGAGCTAACGAATTTCACGAGTAGCTTGTTAACCTCGTTAGTAACAACACATCACATATTTTTATCTTACGTGACAAACTTTCTGTAGCATCTCAGCCCATCTATTCAGTCTAATCGGCATATGAGGCAACAAACTACTGCATTTTTTTTTGTAGTCAACATATTTCATCTTAAAAATCACACCTACACATTCACCATGTATATTGTACCACACTATAATTTGTTAACGAGCGCTCGCGAGCGCTCACGAGCTTAACGAACTTCAAATGAGCCGAGCCGATTAGGGTTTTCTGCTCGTTAATCTTAACGAGCTTAACGAGCTGAGCCTTAACGAGCACGAGCTTAACGAGTCGAGTTGCTCATTAGTCCACCCCTACTAGAGTACTGTGTTCATTGGACGTAGATTCCCTCTATTTTTTTTGGTTGCAACGAAGAAGTCCTCAATGATACCATGGTCAATTTTGATTCATTCAATCATCCCTGCTTGATCATAACATGTTACCATGCTATGGAATATGAAGCATGTCATAGTAGCAAAATATTCGCTTCGATACCGGTTGTAACTATACTGCAGCCATGTACTTTTACTGTACTAAGAAGTGTATGGTCATTTAAAAAAACTATAAAAAAATATGACTCATACCGTAGTAATAAAATTTCGCTTCAAAATTGTCGGTAATGATACACGAGCGATGTATTTTTACTATACTGTGGACTATAATGGTTATTTAGCAAATATGACCATATCGTAGTAGTGAAGACCTGGACGCGGCACGCGCAGTGCTCTCGGTCAGCGTGTCTCTAATGCCGGCTCGATTGACCGGTCGCGTACGCCCTGGATAGACATGAATGCGACATTTTGGACCGACATGAATGCGGCACAGAGAGCAGATGTGTGTTTGTGCAGGACAGGATGCAGGTGCGGGAGCTGTCTTGGGGATGGATTGGGATGTCAAACACATAGGTGGTAGTGGTTCGGAAGCCTGCAAAGTTTATCCTAGTTTGCATCGTGTAGAATTTCGGTCAACCGGACCATACCGTGGACAAATGAGGTACAACATTGGATGGCAAAGTTTGTCCGGACAGCTCAGAGCATCGACAGGCGGACGCCCCAAACCGGCATCAAAGCCTGGGCGGACGGTCCGGTGATTGGCCGGTGACGAAAATTCGACCCAGACGGGCATGTCAAATGGGCCTCAAACGCCTGGGCTAATCGACACCGCTCGTATCCAGCCCAAATATGAGGTAGATATGGGGGCGTCTAGGGACCCCTGGTTATGTCTGGCACATCGGACTGATGATGGGGTCCCACGCGGTATCGCGCAAAAACTCGACAATCCCATTAGCATCTCCTCCGGTGGGGGTGTGAACGCGGCGTGGCGCCGCCCTGGCTTGCCATCAGAGGTCAAATCTCGATATTTAAGCCGGTCGACGTCACCCAATCCTAGCCCATCCACCTCCTCCCTCTCCGCGTCGCCAGCCTGAGCCCATCCAGCTCCTCTCTCCCGCTCTGGTGCTCTTCTGACGCTCTTCGGCTTCGCTATGGTTCGAAACCATGTACGCTATTCTCATGCAAGAGCGCTGGTAGCAGATCGAGCAAGAGATCCGAGCGAGACGCACCGTGCGCCGCCCGCATCACTGCTGGGCTGCCTCCGGACTCACCGGAGTCAAAAGAGGAGAAGGAGTTGCAGGCAGCGGAGGAGGAGGGACAGGAGCAGTAGCTGGATCCGGTGGAGGTGTCAGATCCGGAGGAGGACGAGGTGGAGCAGCCAGAGCAGGAGCTGGCGCCATCTTCGGGGTTCAACATCGAGGACACGGAGGCGGGGTTCGCTGTCGCCCATTGGATGAGATGGCGGAGTCCATCCAGAATGAGGCCTATATGGAGGCCAACCGTCAATTCATCCCGGAGGAACGGGCGGGACCAACGCGCTCTTCGACAAGGTCAAAGCGGAAATGGATGAGGAAACTGACACGGAGGAGTCGGAGCTGCGGCTGCCGCCCATGTACCCGGAGCCTGGCACGGAGATAGTGAACATCTTCAACGAGGACTAGGGTAGTTGATCTACGTAGTATATGAAATTGTTTTCTTCACATGATTTAATATGGATTTAAAATTTTTAGTTATAAATATTTGGATGCAGATAAACAAATTTGAGTACTGATCGGAACTGTCCGTTGACGCGTCTGAACACATTCGCGGGTGTTTGAGGGCCGGGGTTTACCTAGTCCGGTCGTAGATGCACTCAGTTCACACGTTTGCGAGCGTTTTGAGTCTATGTTGGAGGTGGCACACTTCGCACGTTCCACAGCTTTGTACGGCTAAGAAAAGTATTTGATTCCCTTCACTTTCCCAATGAATTGTTTTGACGTACCACTGTTGTCGTCTTCTCAATGTTCATTTGGGGATCTTCCACTTCCAAACAAAGAATACTCAACAATGCACTACGTCCACTCAATCGTTATATTACACATATATCATAAATAACCAGTCTTTCTAAACGGAAAATTGGGGAAAAGCAGAAACGGCATGTGGTTTTACTAGAGTACCTGTATTTATTGGGCGTAGATTCCCTCTATTTTGTTTAGTTGCAACGAACAAGTTCTCAATGATACCATGGTCAATTTGGATTCATTCAATCATCCCTGCTTGACCATAACATGTTACCATGCTATGGAATATGAAGCATGTCGTAGTAGCAAAATGTTCGCTTCGATATCAGTGATAAGTATACAGTAGCTATGTATTTTTACTGTACTAAGGAGTGTACGGTCATTTACAAAACATAAAAATATGAAGCATACCGTAGTAGCGAAATTTTGCTTCAAAACTGTCGGTAAGGATACACGAGCGATGTATTTTCCCTATACTGTGGACTATAATGACGATTCAGAAAATATGACCATATTGTAGTAGTCAAGACCGGGACATTTCGCGCGCAGCGCTCTCGGTCGGCGTGTCGCTAATGCCGGCTTAAGTGACCGGTCACGTTCGCTCTGGACAGGCATGAACGCGGCACTCTGGACCGACATGAATGTGACACAAAGAGCGGATGTGTATTTGTGCATGACAAGGTGCGGGTGCGGGTGCGTGAGCTGTTTTGGGGTTGGACTGGGATGTCGAACACATATCTGGCAGTGGTTCAGAAGCCCGCAAAGTTTATCCTAGTTTGCATCTTGTAGGATTTTGGTCAACCGGACCTGTCCTTGGACAAATGAGGTACAACGTTGGATGGCAAAGTCTGTTTGGACAGCTTAGATCATCGACAGTAGGACACCCCAAACCGGCCTCAAAGCCCCAGGCGGATGGCCCGGTCACTAACCGGTTACGAAATTTCGACCCAGACGGGCGTGTCAAACAGGCCTCAAACGCCCGGGCTGACCGACACCATACATATCCAGCCCAAATATGAGATAGATATGGGGGCGCCCGGGCATGTCCGGCACATTGGACTGATGATGTGGTCTCACGCGGTATTGCTCGGAAACCCGACGGTGCCACTAGCGTCTCGTCCGGTGGGGGGTGTCAACGCCGTGTGGCGCCGCTACGGCTCGCCGCCCGAGGCCAAATCCAGCTATTTCAGCCCGCCGACGTCACCCAATCCTAGCCCATCCACCTTCTCCCTCTCCGCGTCGCCACCTCCTCTCTCCCTCTCCGGTGCTCTTCTGGCGCTCTTCGGCTTCGCTATGGTCCGAAACCTTGTACGCTATTCTCATGCCAAAGCGCTGGTACCAGATCGAGCAAGAGATCCGAGCAAGGCACACCGCGCGCCGCCCGCATCGCTGCTGGGCTGCCTCCAGACTCGCGGGAGTCGGAACAGGAGGAGGAGTTGCAGGCGGAGGAGGAGGAGGGACAGGAGCAGTAGCCGGCTCCAATGTAGGTGGCTTATCCGGAGGAGAACGAGGTGGAGCAGCCAGAGCAGGAGCTGGCGCCATCTCCGAGCTTCAAAATTGAGGACGCGGAGGCGGAGTTCGCTGTCGCCCAAGTGGATGAGATGGCGGAGCAGCAGGCCATCCTGGAGGCCTACATGGAGGCAAACCGTCAGTTCATCCCGCGGGCAGGACCAACACGCTCTTCGACGAGGTCGAAGTGGAAATGGATGAGGAGGCCGACACGGAGGAGTCGAAGCTGCGGCTGCTGCCCATGTCTCCAGAGCCTGGCACGGACATAGTGGACATCT
Organism: Triticum urartu; assembly: GCF_003073215.2. Taxonomy (NCBI): domain Eukaryota; kingdom Viridiplantae; phylum Streptophyta; class Magnoliopsida; order Poales; family Poaceae; genus Triticum; species Triticum urartu. The sequence continues at coordinate 566,423,947 of NC_053026.1, read as the reverse complement.
TCAACGAGGACTAGGGTAGTTGATCTACATAGTATATGAAATTGTTTTCTTCACATGATTTCGTACAGATTTAAGATTTTTAGTTATAGATATTCAGATACAGATAAACAAATTTGATTACTTACCGGTAACTGTCCGCGGACACGTCCGAGTACATCCACGGGTGTTTGAGGGCCGGGGTATACCTAGTCGGGTCATAGATGCGCTCAGTGCACACATTTGCGAGCGTTTGAGTCCATGTTGGAGGTGGCACACTTCGCGCGCTCCACAGCTTTGTACGGCTAAGAAAAGTATTTGATTCCCTACGCTTTCCCGATGAATTGTTTTGACGTACCACTGTCGTCGTGTTCTCAATGTTCATTTGGCGATCTTCCACTTCCAAACAAAGAATACTGAACAATGCACTACATCCACTCAATTGTTATATTACACGTATAGGATAAACAGCCTGTCTTTCTAAATGGAAAATTGGGAAAGAAAAACTGAAACGGCATGTGGTTGTAATAGAGTACTGTATTCATTGGGCGTAGATTCCCTCTATTTCGTCTTCCGCTGCCCATCATAGTCGACAGCCAAACATTGAGCGGTAGGTAGTGGTAAGAGATCCAACATTAGTATCATGTGCGGATGTTCGTGTCTTTTTTTTTTGTACAAGATTTCAATCTTTTTCTCAGATAAACACATCAATACAACTAGAATTGGGTCCATAATAGCAACTTTTCATATCAAGTGAAAGTGTGAGAGAGGAGAGAAGCGCTGCATGCAAACAAGATGCCCTCTCCAACTAAAGACTTGCATTTTATTTTTCTCATACCATTCTGAACTGGTCATAAATTTTGAACCGAGAAAATCAGTTTTCAAACTTTTTTACATATTTGAATTCATGGCAAAGAGACCTTTGAAACAAGTCATACCTTGAATATATTTCGAACGAGTTCAAAAAAAATAGATTTCACGTATGTCCAAAAAATGATTTCACTCATTTCAATAAGACGAGTTCACACATTTGAAACAAACCATATCAGTAATTTCCAAATACAGATCTCGCTCGTGTGAAAATAGATTCCATGCATTTCAAAAATATTGATTTCACACATTTCAAATAAATTATTTCAAGCATTTAAAAAGTAACACATTTCACTCAGTTGTTAATAACACATTTCACTAATTTCATTATAACTTATTTCACTCATTTCATAATAACATATTTCACTCATTTAGAAAAAGACTTCATAACATATTTCACCCATGTCATAAAAAACATATTTCATTTCATCAAAAAGTTTCACTCATTTCAAAATAGATTTAGCCATTTGAAACAGACCATTTCAGTAATTTCCGAAAGCAGATTTTGGGCGTCTCAAAAAAAGGATTCACAATAACATATGTCACTCAATTGATAATAAAATATTTCACTCAATTTATAATAACATATTTCACTCATTTCATAATAACATATATCACTCATGGCTGGATTCTTGGGTATAGCGCTAGCACACTTCAACACAAATTCATGGCTGGATTCCTTTGCCTGCAAAACACTCTCTCTAGCATTGCATGTGTTAGAGTTGTGTCGAATATTATTGTACAAGATATGTTACAGTTGGACTTGGTTTTGGACTATGTGTGGACAGAGTATGAGTTGTGTCTAATAGAACACTTGTATCCTAGGCCTCTCATATATAACAGGGATAGACACGCGATATAACCTATGCCAACATAATAGCAAGGGCACGCGGGGGGAGCCGGCGGCGTGTGCCCGTGCCCGGACGGCCGGGGTGCGTTATTGTAGTGGTGTCATGGGGAGGAGCGTCCGTAGTCATGCCCCGGGGATGTAGGCATGATGGTGAACCTCGTTTACAAATCTCGGTGTCGTGCTTGTGTGATTGCTTGATTCTCGGATGATCAACGGTATGCCTCGAATTTATTCTAACAAGTGGTATCATGAGCAAGGTTCGACTTGAGGTTACGGGCGTTAATTAGGAGGAGGAAGAAGAAAGCATTGACAGGTTGCGTTGTGATCTTCAAGCAGCAATCGTATGCGAGCAGGCTGACGGCGCGTGGCACGCGGACACGAAATGTCGACGAGATCGGGAGCATGCGGCGGCGGCATAACATGTAGCCGCAAGGGCGCGCAAGCAAAGTGCTAGGGCAGCGGCCCACCCGGTGCAAGCACGTGAGGCTGGTGTGTTCGTGCGTCGGGTGTTGGGCGACATGGTGGCCAGTGCTGCACCAGGCGGACACTCATGCGGTAGGAGACCAGGCGGAAGCCCGCGCGGGAGCAGGTGCGTGGCGGAGGCAAGACTGAGTCGTGAGGCCCATGTGGAACTCGGCAGGATTTCGATCGGATTGGAGGCTCGAGCGGCATGTACATGGAAGGTCTTCCTGAGCGACGGATCGATCATGGCGATGACGGAAGGTGCAGCAACCGAGTTCTCCTCGAGATCGGATCGAGCGAGCAGTAGCGTGCAGATGGCTAGGGCAGGCAGCCTAATCTAAGGCGCAAGGCCCACCAGTGCCAGGCAGGCCCAAGGCCATGGTGTGCTTCCCCAGCGTGCGCCCATCCGTGCCCCCGCATACGTGGCATGATTTGATTGGAACAAAATAGGGCCCGGCCTCACCCTATTAAAATCAAGGGGGAGATAATTAGATTAGAAAGAAAAAAGAGAAAAAGATAGCTGAGCAGGCAAACCGGATCCCGTTCTAGGAGCTAGCACTAGTAGAAAACAGGGCTATGGTCCAGGCCGGCTCAGCCCATTAGTCCCGGTTCAGTCTAGAACCGGGACCAATGTGGGCATTGATCCCGGTTCGTGAGCCCAGGGGGCCGGCCGGGCCACGTGGGCCATTGGTCCCGGTTCATCTGGACCTTTTGGTCCCGGTTGGTGGGATGAACCGGGACCAATGGGCCTCGCTCCTGGCCCACCACCATTGGTCCCGGTTTGTTTCTTGAACCGGGTGTTGGGTTTCGTAGTAATTTCAAAAAATTTCATACGCACACGCAAGATCATATGATGCATAGCAACGTGAGGGGAGAGTGTTGTCTACATACCCAACGCAGACCGACTGCGGAAGCGCTGACACAACGTGGAGGAAGTAGTCGGACGTCTTCACGATCCAACCGATCAAGCACCGAAACTACGACACCTCCGAGTTCGAGCACACGTTCAGCTCGATGACGATCCCCATACTCCGATCCAGCAAAGTGTCGGGGAAGAGTTCCGTCAGCACGACGGCGTGGTGACGATCTTGATGCACTATAGCAGCAGGGCTTCGCCTAAACTCCGCTATAGTATTATCGAGGACTATGGTGGCTGGGGGCACCGCACACGGCTAAGGAATAGATCACGTGGATCAACTTGTGTTTCTTGATCTGTCTTTGGTGCTAGCCCTGCCCCTCTATTTATATCTTGATCCCTGGGGTCGAAACTTGGAGTAAAAGTCTCCACAAAGTCGGTTTCACCCGATAGGCAAGAGTCCTTCTCGGACTCCAGGGCCTGACGCCAGGGACCCTGGCGTCTGGCCCCTGGACTACGCAAAACTTCCTTTTGCGCTTTCCAAAAACCTTGTGGGCTTTCCCCTTTGGCCCAAATATAGTGTTCTCATACCCAAACAATTCAGGAAACATCCGGAACCCCTTCCGGTGATTTCCGGAACCCTTCCGATGACCAAACACTATTATCATATATATCAAACTTTATCTCCGGACCATTCCGGAGTTCCTCGTCATGTCCGTGATCTCATCTCGGACTCCGAACAACCTTCGGTACTTCAAAATGCATAAACTCATAATATAACTGTCTTCGTAACCTTAAGCGTGCGGATCCTACGGGTTCGAGAACAATGTAGACATGACCGAGACTTGTCTCCGGTCAATAACCAATAGCGGGACCTGGATGCCCATATTGGCTCCTACATATTCTACGAAGATCTTTATCGGTCAGACCGCATAACAACATACGTTGTTCCCTTTGTCATCGGTATGTTACTTGCCCAAGATTCGATCGTCGGTATCCCATACCTAGTTCAATCTCGTTGCCGGCAAGTCTCTTTACTCGTTCCGTAACACATCATCTCGCAACTAACTCATTAGTTGTAATGCTTGCAAGGCTTATGTGATGTGCATTACCGAGAGGGCCCAGAGATACCTCTCCGACAATCGGAGTGACAAAACCTTATCTTGAAATACGCCAACCCAACATCTACCTTTGGAGACACCTGTAATGCTCCTTTATAATCACCTAGTTACGTTGTGACGTTTGGTAGCACCCAAAGTGTTCCTCCGGTAAACGGGAGTTGCATAATCTCATAGTTATAGGAACATGTATAAGTCATGAAGAAAGCAATAGCAACATACTAAACGATCGGGTGCTAAGCTAATGGAATGGGTCATGTCAATCAGATCATTCAACTAATGATGTGACCTCGTTAATCAAATAACAACTCTTTGTTCATGGTTAGGAAACATAACCATCTTTGATTAACGAGCTAGTCAAGTAGAGGCATACTAGTGACACTCTGTTTGTCTATGTATTCACACATGTATTATGCTCCCGGTTAATACAATTCTAGCATGAATAATACACATTTATCATGATATAAGGAAATAAATAATAACTTTATTATTGCCTCTAGGGCATATTTCCTTCACCGGGACCAATAGGTCCCCTTTAGTCCCAGTTCACGCCACCAACCGGGACCAATGAGGTGCCTATATATACCCCTCGCGCAAGAGCAGAGCACAGTGCTCTGTTTTTTCTGGCCGAGGGGGAGAGGGCTTTGTGGTGCTCTAGCTCACCTCCTATGCACATGAGGAGTTCGATGGAATGCCCGAGCCACACTACTTAAGCTTTCTCCTCTCGAAGCTCGACCTCCAAGCTCCATTTTCCTCGAGATTTGTCTAGATTTAGCGGTCCGTCATGCCCCGTCCCCGTCTTCACCGCCGTTGATCACCTGCGCCGATCTCATCACCGACACCACCCTGGTGAGCCTCTTGTTCTTATCTTCTTTTTGAAAGGAAAAATATTCTTACTTGTATGTTTAGATAGATATTTGTATCATTTTCTTACATTTATTATTGCATCTTATATAGTGCGATGGTTTTGGTATCCGCCCCCATCGGCCCTCGTCCTGTCTATGATTCGGATTTGGTATGTATATTATCTTTATAACTATTGGTTCATTTATTGTTTATGAAAATTATGCCGACCAACGTGACATAGATTTTATTTATCTAGGATGTATGTGAATCGGAAATGCCAACCGACCCTATTGTCAAGAGGTTAAATTTAGTTGAAGAAGAAAACAATTTGTTGAAGGAAAAAATAAAAAAATTGAGGAGGAGAAGATGATATTGGAGTTGCATGTTGCGGATGTCGTCGATGATCACAAGATCAAGATGAATGCAATGCGCTTGAAGATTAGAAAGATTAGAAAATATCCCATTCATACCGAGGCTTGGTATCATTATGCCGTTGGATCAATTGTTACCTTGGTTGCGATTATGATCGCATTTGTTTTCGCATTGAAATGTTTTACATAGTTTCAATGTATGGTTTAATTAATTAGATGCTCTGAAGAGCTATATGTTATTAGATGAGAACTATGTATGCACTTTGGTTCTAATGTGATGATGAACTTCTATTAATTTGGACACTTAATTATATATAATGCACGCAGATGAACCGGCAATGGATGTACGATGACAGACACACCTGCGAGTACATTAAGGGCGTGCATGAGTTTCTCGATGCGGCTGAGGCAAACAAGCAGAATGGTTTTATGTGTTGTCCATGCACTGAATGTGGGAATACGAGGTCTTACTCTGACCGGAAAATCCTTCACTCCCACCTGCTTTACAAGGGTTTCATGCCACACTATAATGTTTGGATGAGGCACGGAGAAATAGGGGTTATGATGGAAGACGGCGAAGAAGAAGAGTACGATGACAACTATGTGCCCCCTGAACACGGTGATGCTGCAACGGGGGGAGCTGGTGAAGATCAAGAGGAACCAGACGATGTGCCCAATGATGCTGCCACGGGTGAAGCTGCTGAAGATCAAGAGGAACCAGACGATGTGCCCGATGATGATGATCTCCGCCGGGTCATTGTCGATGCAAGGACGCAATGCATTAGTCAAAAGGAGAAGCTGAAGTTCGATCGCATGTTAGAGGATCACAAAAAAGGGTTATACCGCAATTGCGAAGATGGCAACACAAAGCAGTGGAAGGCAGAGAATGCTGTGGCTGACAAAGGATTTGAGAAGCTACTGAAAATATTGAAGAAGAAGCTTCCAAAGGATAACGAATTGCCCGACAGTACATACGCAGCAAAGAAGGTCGTATGCCCTCTAGGATTGGAGGTGGAGAAGATACATGCATGCCCTAATGACTGCATCCTCTACCGCGGTGCATACAAGGACCTGAACGCATGCCCGGTATGCGGTACGTTGCGGTATAAGATCAGACGAGATGACCCTGGTGATGTTGACGGCGAGCCCCTCAGGAAGAGGGTTCCTGCGAAGGTGATGTGGTATGTTCCATAATACCACGGTTGAAACGTCTGTTCAGAAACGAAGAGCATGCCAAGTTGATGCGATGGCACAGTGAGAACCGAAAGAAAGATGGGAAGTTGAGAGCACCCGCTGACGGGTCGCAGTGGAGAAAAATCGAGAGAAAGTACTGGGATGAGTTTGCAAAGGACCCAAGGAATGTATGGTTTTCTTTAAGCGCGGATGGCATTAATCCTTTCGGGGAGCAGAGCAGCAATCACAGCACCTGGCCCGTGACTCTATGTATGTATAACCTTCCACCTTGGATGTGCATGGAGCGGAAGTTCATTATGATGCCAGTTCTCATCCAAGGCCCTAAGCACCGGCAACGAAATTGATGTGTACCTAAGGCCGTTAGTTGAAGAACTTTTACAGCTGTGGAATGGAAACGGTGTACATACGTGGGATGAGCACAGACAGGAGGAATTTAACCTTAAGGCGTTGCTGTTCGTGACCATCAACGATTGGCCCGCTCTCAGTAACCTTTCAGGACAGACAAACAAAGGATACCACGCATGCACGCACTGTTTAGATGACACTGAAAGTATATACCTGGACAAATGCAGGAAGAATGTGTACCTGGGCCATCGTCGATTTCTTCCAACCAACCATCAATGTTGAAAGAAAGGCAAGCATTTCAAAGGCAAGGCAGATCACCGGAAGAAGCCCTCCATGCGCACCGATGATCACGTGCTTGCTATGGTCAATGATTTACACTACGTAATCTTTGGAAAGGGTCCCGGTGGACTAGCTGTTCCGAATGACGCTGAGGGACACGCACCCATGTGGAAGAAGAAATCTATATTTTGGGACCTACCCTGCTGGAAAGACCTAGAGGTCCGCTCCTCAATCGATGTGATGCACGTGACGAAGAACCTTTGCGTTAACCTGCTAGGCTTCTTGGGCGTGTATGGGAAGACAAAAGATACACCTGAGGCACGGGAGGACCTGCAACGTTTGCACGAAAAAGACGGCATGTCTCCGAAGCAGTATAAAGGTCCTTCCAGCTACGCTCTTATGAAAGAAGTGAAAGAAATCTTCTTTGAATGCCTGCTCAATATGAAGGTCACGACTGGCTTCTCGTCGAATATAAAGGGAATAATAAATATGCCAGAGAAAAAGTTTCAGAACCTAAAGTCTCATGACTGCCACGTGATTATGATGCAACTGCTTCCGGTTGCATTGAGGGGGCTTCTACCGGAAAACGTCCAATTAGCCATTGTCAAGCTATGTGCATTCCTCAATGCAATCTCTCAGAAGGTGATCGATCCAGAAATCGTACCAAGGCTAAGGAGTGATGTGGCGCAATGTCTTGTCAGTTTCGAGCTGGTGTTCCCACCATCCTTCTTCAATATCATGACGCACGTCCTTAGTTCATCTAGTCGACGAGATTGTCATCCTGGGGCCCGTATTTCTACACAATATGTTCCCCTTTGAGAGGTTCATGGGAGTCCTAAAGAAATATGTCTGTAACCGCGCTAGGACAGAAGGAAGCATCTCCATGGGCCATCAAATAGACGATGTTATCGGGTTTTGTGTTGACTTCATTCCTGGCCTTAACAAGATAGGTCTCCCTAAATCGCGGTATGAGGGGACACTGACTGGAAAAGGCACTCTTGGAAGAGACTCAATAATATGCAGGGACGGATATTCTTGGTCTCAAGCACACTACACAGTTCTACAGAACTCTACCTTGGTGACCCCGTATGTCGATGAACACAAGAACAGTCTGCACTCCAAACACCCGGAGCAGTGCGACGACTGGACTACATGTGAACACATCACGACTTTCAGCAGTTGGTTGGAAACACGTCTCAGAGGTGACAACACTGTTTGTGATGAGTTGTACTTGTTGTCCAGGGGACCATCTTTGACTATATTGACTTACAAAGGATACGAGATAAATGGGAATACATTTTACACGATCGCCCAAGATCAAAAGAGCACCAACCAAAACAGCGGTGTCCGCTTTGATGCAGCAACCGAGAGCGGAAAGGACACATATTATGGTTACGTAGTGGACATATGGGAACTTGACTACGGACCTGATTTTAAGGTCCCTTTGTTTAAGTGCAAATGGGTCAATCTGTTAGGCGGCGGGGTACAGGTAGACCCACAGTACAGAATGACAACAGTGGATCTGAAAAATCTTGGGTACACTGACGAACCCGTTCGTCCTAGCCAATGATGTGGCACAGGTTATCTATGTGAAGGACATGTCTACCAAAACCGAGAAAAAGAAAAGATAAGGAAGCGAATACATCATACGATGAGCCAAAGCGCCACATAGTTCTTTCAGGAAAAAGGGACATCCTGGGAGTGGACGGCAAGACAGACATGTCTGAAGATTATGAAAAGTTTCATGAAATTCTTCCCTTCAATGTCAAGGCTGACCCAAACATCCTGATAAACAATGAAGATTATCCATGGTTATGGCGCAATAAGCAAATGACACAAGCGAAGAAAAAGTGAAGACTTTCTCCCGCAATAAGCAAATGCTATGTGGGTGAAATTATGATACCATCCCAACTTTCAACTTTTTCAGAGTTCATTTGAAATGCTTTCATGTCTTATGGTTCGAAACTTTGATACTTCGAAAGTGATTGTCCATTTTGTACACGAAGTGCATCAAGTTTTTGTCGTAACCCTCTCTACTTTTTGGAACATGCTATGTGGGTGAAATGATGATACCATGCCAACTTTTAACCTTTTCAGAGTTCATTTTAAATGCTTTCCAATTTCAAGAGTCATTTACTCAAAGAATGAATTAATAGCAAACAGAATGAACTACAAAACTTTTATGAAAATAAAAACAATCAATTAAAATATTATGTTATGATCAACTAAAATAAAACTATAATATTCTTCAATAGCAAAAAGAATATAATTTTGTGACCTAAAATCAAACTATAAGTATTTAATTGTAAGTATAAATAAAAAATAAATAGCAAAAAGAAAAAAATTCTATTTTTATAGTAAAGTTATTCATAAACTAGTGATTCACACAAATTTTAAAAAATTCAATTTAAACTATTCAAAATTTTAAAACTAATGGCACTAACAGAAAGTTTATAATTTTTGTGACCTAAAATCAAAAAGAAATCACTAAAAAAATATAAGTATTTAGTTGTAAGTATAAATAAAAAATAAATTGAAAAAAAATTCTATTTTTATAGTAAAGTTATTCATAAACTAGTGATTCACACAAATTTTTAAAAATTCAAATTTAAACTATTCAAAATTTAAAACTAATGGCACTAACAGAAAGTTTATAATTTTTGTGACCTAAAGGCAAAAAGAAATCACTAAAAAACTATAAGTATTTAGCTTTAAGTAGAAATAAAAAAATAAAAAAACCAAAAAAAATGTAGAAATAAAAAAGAAAAAACCAAAAAAAATGCCACCTACTGGGCCTCCACGGCCTGAATACGACTAGAAACCCTACATGGGCCAGGATTCAGGCCCACAGAGGCCCAATAGGCCCACAGGCAGTAGCAAGTTTAGGCCCGAAAGCCTGCATTAGAGAGGAGCTCGAATGGGGAGGCACAACAGCGCTTATAAGCAAGTGCCGGCGCCCTTCAGCTAGCGATGTGGGACTAAACTTTTGGGCGCGGGCAGCACAAGGGCTTTGGTCCCGGTTGGTGCCACCAACCGGGACCAAAGGCCGCCGCTTCCCGCCCTTTGGGCTACTAAAAATTGGCCTTTGGTCCCGGTTGGTGGCACCAACCGGGACTAAAGGGGGGCATTGGTCGGTTGTTTCACGAACCGGGACCAATGCTCTGGCTATATAAGCCAACACTTGTGAAATTCTCGATTCAGTTCGATCGATCTCCTCGTCCTCTCCTCCGACGACGCCGCCAGGCTGCTCCTCGTCCTCGTCGCCGCCGAGCCCTCCGTGAGCCCGCGCCGTCCTCGTCGCCGGCATCCCTGAGCCCGCCGCCCTCGTCCCCGTCGCCGCGTGCCTCCCCGAGCCCGCCTCCTTGTCCCCGGCCGTCACCGCGTGCCGCCCGGCCCGAGGCTGCCGTCCCCGTCACCGCGTGCCGCCCCGAGCCCGCCGTCCTCGTCGCCGGACTCCAGCCGTCGCCGGCCCCCTCAAAGTGAGCCCCCTCTCGAGTGCCACTCTTGCGCCCGAGCGCCCTTGCTCCGCCCCTGCTCCATGGTCGCCGCCGCCCCGATGCATTGAAGAGCAGAAGTAGAGGAGAAGTAGAGGAGAGGAGAAGTGGAGCAGCAGCAACGCGCTGTCCACTTTTCTGAATTTTTTGGAATTTCTGAATTTTTTTGTCCATATAGAAGGTGTTTGATGAAATGCTAGATGGATTTGGGCATTTTTGGGATTTTTTAAAAAAATTTGTGGTGAGGTACTGATGCAAGACAAAGGCGATGGCAAAATTTCAGAATTTTTGGAGAGGTTTAGAATAGGTTTTCAACAAGTTATTTGAATCCGATTCAAATTTCATTTGAATGAAATTTGAAAATTTTGAACTATGGATCAGAATATGCTAAATATGTCAAAAATGTTTTTTATATGATGTTTTTTTTCATATATGTATTCATTTTTTTATTTAGGTTGTTAATTAGTAGATATCGATTTTAGGTTAGTGTAGAGGAAAAAGTAAAATAAGGAAAAGGAAGAAAAGAGGAAGAAGGAAGAAGAAGAAGAAGAAAAGGAAGGAGTGGAAAAAGGAAAATAAGAAGAGGAAGACTTCTTCTTTTTTCTTCGATCTTCTCCTCTATTTTTTTCATGGATATATGCTAAAGAAAACGAGGGGGGTGATAGATGATGATGAGGGGTCGAGAGTGGGACGAGAGGTCGAGAGGTGTCGAGGGGAGAAAAAATGTTATCAGGGACGAGGGTCATCGAGGGGTCGAGAGAGGGACGAGGGGTCGAGAGAACTAAATAAGAAGAAGAAGAGGAGAGGAAGACGAGGAGAAAGAAATAAGAAGAAGAAGAAGAAGAAGAGGAGAAAGAAAGGAATAGTGGAGAAGAAGAAAAATAGAATTATTCTTCTTCTCCTCAGCTATTCCTTTCTTCTTCTCCTTTCTTTCTTCTCTCTTCTTTTCTTAATTTTTATTGGGAACGAGGGTGTCGAGGATCGCCGAGGGGTCGAGGGTCGGGAACTAGGGTAGAGGGTCGAGGGTCGTTAAGGGGTCAAGGTCGAGAGGTTTCAGGGTGAGGGTTCGAGGGTTCTATAGGGTCGAGGGTCGAGGGTTCCAGGGTCGTCCGGGTCGAGGGTTCCAGGGTCGTCGAGGGTTCGAGGGGTCGAGGATCGCCGAGGGGTCGAGAGAGGTTTCCTAGTGTCAAAGTATTGGAAAAAATCCATGCCTTCATCATTAGCCGGAAGTAACCAGGGCATGTTGGTACGAAGTTCTGCAAAGTTGTTCTGGAATGGAGTCCCGGATAGAATAATCCGCCTTTTGGTACGAATTCAGAAAGGCCTTCCAAATAGATTTCGGAAGGCTCGCTGTTTGTACCAAAAAGCGAATTATCCTATCTGGGACTCCGTTCCAGAACAACTTTGAAGAGCTTCGTACCATCATGCACATGTTACTTTCGCCTAATGATGAAGACATGGTTTTGTTGAATCCTTTGACACTACGCAACCTCCCGACCCCTCGGCGATCCTCTCGAACATGAGAGGAAGAAGAGGATGTCGAGGGGTCGAGTTCCAGGGTCGTCGAGGGTTCGAGGGGTCGAGGATCGCCGAGGGGTCGAGAGAGGTTTCCTAGTGTCAAAGTATTGAAGAAATCCATACCTGCATCATTAGCCGGAAGTAACCAGGGCATGTTGGTACGAAGTTCTGCAAAGTTGTTCTGGAATGGAGTCCCGGATAGAATAATCCGCCTTTTGGTCCTCCAATACGATATGAAGGCTCTTTCTGAACTTTGTACCAAAAAGCGAATTATCCTGTCTGGGACTCCGTTCCAGAACAACTTTGAAGAGCTTCGTACCATCATGCACATGTTACTTTCGCCTAATGATGAAGACATGGTTTTGTTGAATCCTTTGACACTAGGCATCCTCCCGACCCCTCGGCGATCCTCTCGAACATGAGAGGAAGAAGAGGATAAAAAAAGAAGAGGAAGAAGAAAAAAAAGAGGAGAAGAAAGAATAGATGAGAGTTCTTCTCCTCTTTTTTTTCTTCTTCCTCTTTTTTTATCGGGAACGAGGGTCGTCGAGGGACATAGATGTAGTGTCGTCGTTGTCGATATATACCCCCTCCCGATAGCTTACTATGATTAGGTAGCTAGTTTTACGTTTGGCACTAATATATCCATCTGTCATGTTTGAATAATAATTGCCATGTTGTAAATATTTGTAGAAACTATGGACACCGCCCTAGACGAAGCAAAAGAAGCGTTGTTGAGGGACATAATCGCAGAAGGAAGTGATGCCGTCTTGTTGTTTTCTCAACGAAACCGATGGTCTGGAAGGAGAGGGTGAACAAGATGGCTACGGTGACCTAATGGTGCAAGAAGAAGAACATGAGGACGGCTCCGTGACCCAATGCCGGTGCAAGAAGGAGACCGTGATGACGGCTCCGGTGACCGAACCGAGTCCGGCTAGGTATATATATTAGTTAAGCCTATGCTGACTAGCTGATTGATGCATTCATTGTTTTGGTATGTACACATATTAAAAGTCTTTGTTCTTTTTTCTAGCCCTCTGGATCGAGCACAACTTCGGTAAAGAGACGAGGCCCGAAGAAAAAGTTAAGCTCGGATGAAAAGCTTGATATCACAACAATCGCGCCCGGGACGCCAACCTATTGACTCCGGACAAGAGCGCATTTGTTGCTCAAGTGCGGGGTTCTGGTTAGGGACAAGATCCCGATAAGCATCCAGAAATGGTTAAGCGGCTACAAGAAGACCCTGAGGTGTCTTATGTCAATGATATGCAGAAAAATGATCTTTGGACTGAGCTGAAGTCAATTTCACCCTACGCCAGAGGATAATCAGAGAACCAGGTTAAAGAAGAAAATTAATCAGTCTTTGCTCTGAAGAGGATGGCAGAACTATTTCAGGAGGGTGGAAGAAAGAGCTAAATAAGTTTGTCGAAAATAATGAGACCAGAATTCAAGGGCAGATATGAAAGATCAGAGATCACTGGCCGCATTTGTGGCCCACAAGACATCGAAAAGAGTAAGAAGATGTCGGCGACAAACAAGCAAAATGCTAACGAAGAAGAATTCACCATCGCACGGGTCAGGTGGCTACCTCGTAGCCCGGCCTAAGTGGTCCAAGACTGAGAATGATCTGGTTGATAAAGGGATCGAACCAGAGACAAATAACTGGCCAGACCGTTGCCGGACTTGGTTCTTCGGGGCTGGCGGAACCTTGGACCCTGAAACAGGGAAGTGCATTTGGACGAACGAAAAATGGACATACCAGTCAGGAAGCTAAGCAGTATTCGAAGCAGGCGGAAGGGACGTTCTTTCCAGACAAAGAGAATGACGAGCTCACAATGGCCCTCGGAATCCTGAGCACCTGGACGGACACGAGGCACGCAGGCTCATTCCGTGGAAGGTTGGGTTTCCGGACGCAGGCGGTTACAAATCCCATGAGAGGAGGAAAAAAAGTTGCAGCAGACCCAAATGCAGGCGCTGCAAGCAAGGGTACAGCGATAGAGAACGAGAAGCAAATCGCAGCAAACGTACTACCGAAGCTCCCCCGAAGCTACCCCGCCATCTCAGCGAGAAGCAGTGGCTTCCACCGAGCTGCTTCAGCCGGAGCATGCCTTGACGGCTCCTGCCAGCTATCCCGTGGGATGCTATCACGGAGTCTCAAAATTGCCACCTTATGACGCAATGGATGAATTTGAAGGTCAAGGCGGCTGTTGGCTCTGTTTATCCTACTGAACCCGGCGCAACTTTTCACTGCCGGCCGATTCCAGAAGGATATGCTAGGGTGATGGTGGATGAAATAACGGAGGGATTTGAGGACTCCAGCTGACCACCCTTCCGGTGAAGGGGAGACCTCGGCTGGGTCTGCTCTGAAGACTCCATGCCTATGGCGGAAGGAGCTCATCAACCTTCCGAACTGGACGCCTCCACCTCCTCCTCCTCCTCCGGCGAGTCAGGCACTCCGCCTCCTACCGCCTCCTCCTCCGCGAGTGACGATCAAGCGCTCGGGCGGCTCCTTCTCCTGGCACGTGGCGGCACTCCGCCTCCTTCTCCGCCTGCGCCGACGCGCGCCCAAGCAGCCACCTCCTCCTTCTCCTCCTTGTCAGCAAGGGCAGAAGAGACCTGCCACCGCTCCGCTGCTCTAGCGCGTCGTAGTCCTTCTCCTCCGCCTCGTAAGCAAGTAAAGAAGACAACCGCTCCGTCTGCTCGGTCGGCGTCTAGCAGTACAACCAGAGGCGGGAGGACATACAGATTCGGTCCTTCTCTGAAGACTCCAGAGAAGTTACCATACGAGAGGACCCCGGAGGAGAACGCGAAGATCGCGCGAACCGAAGTGGATGACTGGTTTCAAGGGTTGAAAGCAAAGAGACATCCACCTCCGGAGGAGAAGGTAGATCCAGTGAAAGTGAAGCGCACTCTGGCTGCCCTGGCAAAACCACCCAAGTCTCCGCCGAAAGGCAACTATGAGCGCATTATTGCAAAGACATGGGCCGAAGCGGAGCGATCGGGAAGTACAGTCAGTGATCAAAGGCTGAAAGAACGACGAGCTGGGAAACAAATTGCCCAGCTCAGTGAATAAGCGAAGCAATCGTGCCCCCCTCTCAAGGTGCCTAGCCACAACATCACTAATGATCCGAGGATGGTGCCTGGTTATAGCAATCTTGCAGATTACCTGCCCGACGAGTACATTATGATACCATGGAGGTGCAGATACACAGATACGAGTACGGGAAGCCTCTCGTCAAAGATGAAAAATCTTTAACAACGATGATGCGAAGATTACATGATTGGTACTTGAAAATCTGCAGAGAGTCTGGGGGGAGGAGTACTTTGTATGCGAGAGTTAAACCAGAGCATGACCTCGTTGGAATTGAACTGTTGCCTATTCCATTTGAGGAGTTCTATCAGTTTTTCAATCAATTGGCCCTCGATAAAGCAACGGTCACCTGCTACTGTCTGTAAGTACTACTACTTCTGTCATTAAGTCTCTCATATAGCTCAGCTCTTTCATTGCATGTATTTATAATCATCCTCACTATATTATGCAGATTGAAGATCGTCGAATTGAAGAAAAGACAAGTCGGTGATATTGGGTTCATTAACACATATCTCATAGATGCAACTCAGGTTAAATTTCATGCCGCAGAAACCGAGGCCAGCATGCTACAATCGTTGATAATAAATCAAAACAAAGATATAATACTCTTTCCTTACAACTTCAAGTGAGTGTTACTGTCTTGTGCGTATTCGGTTTCCCTTATATATTAGTCAAGGTTATAGTAATGTAATTGATGAGTTATGCATGCGTGTGCAGTTTCCACTATATTCTCCTACATATTAAGCTTGAGCAGGGACTAGTAACCGTCTTGGACTCAAGACGAAAAGATCCCAAGGACTATGCAGACATGACTCAAATACTCGAGAAGTAAGTTAAATCGATCATTATCCACCATATCAGCAACTTTGTTCATTTCCTGATATATCAAGTAATTATTTTCTTTGTCCGGCAGGGTTTGGAGAAAATTCACCAGAAAAGCTCCGGGACTGCCGAAGGAGCTACAATTTAGACACCCGAAAGTAAGTACTAGCTATAGTAGCATTTTAAGCGCATCTACTAGTCATTCAAGCGCTAGTTTCATCAATACCATTTGGCATTCTTGCTTATCAGTTTGATTAACCTCTATTTCTTGTAAAGTGGTTGTGGCAGGAACAAGGGAATGATTTCTGTGGATACTATGTTTGCGAGTCCATCCGCCACACGACCTGTGAGCGGGGCTACACTGACGAACAATATGAAGTACGTAAATAACAACATTCACAATTTTATTTTATTACCATCATTTGTGTTGAGTTTCATTCATTCATATATATATGTATTGACCCCCTTCTTTAAATTAGATGTTTCGGAAGCGGGATGAACTCCTAGCACCAGCTCGCATGCGAGCAATTCAAGAGGAATTGGCGGCATTCTTTCTTGACCACGTGATCCCTGAAGACGGAGAATTCTATGTTGACCCTGAGTCCGTATGATTATATTTGTAAGAGATAATTACTGTATATATGTAGCCGGTAGTGTCAGATAGATATACGAGAACTTGTTGTTCGACCAATGTCTCGGAGAAAGAGAGGTGGTCGATATCACTTCTCTCTGTATGCATATATGTTCATCACGATCTTCTGTTTCCTTCGTTTGCTTACTAGCTAGCCAGCGTGTCTAGTCCTCTCTATACGTATGTATAGTACGTAGCATCGACCAAGCACGGACATAAGAGAGGACACTTCTCTCTATTAATTATAGCTAGCTAACACAATATATGAAACACCTAAATTAACCCCCCAAAACCCCCAACCCCCCCTTTCAAAAAAAAACAAAAACCCCAGCCACAGAAATGCTGACGCGTGGATGCCTATTGGTCCCGGTTGGTGCCACCAACCGGGACCAAAGGGTCTCCTGACTGGGCTCTGCGCACTGCCCACGTGGAGGCCCATCAGTCCCGGCTCTGGATTGAACCGGGACTAAAGGGTCGGGGCATTAGTACCAACACTTTAGTGCCGGTTCAGGAACCGGGACTAAAGGCCCTTACGAACCAGGACTGTAGGCCTTTTTTCTACCAGTGGTAGGCCTGCATTGCCGTGAGGGCGATCCTCACGAGGCTGATCCCTCCAGTCCCCCTCGCAAGGCAGGTCCCGCCAGCGGTCCTCGCGAGGCTGGTCGCGCCACCCCTGGCGCGGGCCGCGGTCTTCCCAGCGTCCTGAGTTTCTTCCTCCTCCTCGGCCGTAGCCCCGGTCAGCACGGTCAGGGCGACGGCCGGCCCTTCCTTCTCGCACGGCGCAGAGCTCTTGACATTCGTTGGTGTTGTGGGTGTGGAGGTCATGGTACACGCAGTACCGGCTGCCTCTGGAGGAGTCGGGCAGATCCTTGCCCCGCTTGGTGTCTGGTTCGGCTGCGACTACGGCAGCCCCCTTGCGCTTCACGTCCTTGGCCTTGGACTTCTTCTCTTCTGGGTCTGCGGCAGGCAGCTCGAGGAGGGAGAGGCGTCCCTCCTCAGCCCTGGCGCACCTGTTCGCCAAGTTGAACAGCTCCAGGGAGGTGCGGAGGCCTTCATGCATCGCCAGCTCCTCCTTCATCTTGACGTCGCGCACGCCATCGGAGAAGGCCGAGATGATGGCCTCCTCTGACACCTTGGGGATCTTGAGGCGCGCGCTGTTGAAGTGCTGGATGTACTTCTGCAGGGTCTCTCCGGGTTGTTGCTTGATGCGGCGCATGTCGCTCACGGCGGGTGGCCGGTCGCGAGTACCTTGGAAGTTGGCGATGAAGCGAGTGCGCATCTGGTCCCAGGAGGAGATCGTGCCTGGAGCCAGATTCAGGAGCCAGGTGTGAGCTCCTTCCTTGAGCGCCATGGGGAACCAGTTCGCCATGACCTTCTCGTCCCTGCCGGCAGCCTCGATGCCCAGCTATTAGAGCTGGAGGAACTCTGCGGGATCAGTTGTGCCGTCGTAGCGCGGAGGCAGGTCTGGCTTGAACTTGCCGGGCCATGCGACGCTACGCAGCTCGGTGGTGTAGGCGAGGCAGCCCGCGGTGGCCATGAAAGGCTTCGGTTGGTGGAGAGCTCGGTCTTGAGGGTCCCCACACGCTGCAGCTAGGAGCAGAGCGGGGTCTTGGCGTGCCGGAGCTGGAGCGGGGAGTGCCCGGGCAGCCCCTTGCGGGCGAGGGGTTTCTTGGCAGCTTCGTTCTTGCTGCGCTGGCACCTGGCGGAGCGGGTTCCGCCCAGGGGCCACGCGCCTTGGAGCCAAGACATCTTCTTGGAGCGGAGGCGGCTGGCACGCCCCCGGAGCTTCATTGCCCGCGCGGGGCGGAGTACGGCGCAGCGGAGCAGACGGCGCAGGAGAGCCCCCTGCAGCGCGGACGAGCTCGGCGACGCGGTCGAGCCACTCCTCATAGACGTCGTCGACGGGGCGGTAGCGCAGGAGCTCGTTTGCCGCGATGAGCGCAGCTCGAGCTTCCAAGGGTGCGCGGAGCGCGCGGGACGAAGATCCAGCTGGTGCGAGTGACGGAGAAGCGGTGCGGCCGTCTTGCCGCACGGACGGGTGCTAAGACGATGCCTGCTGCTCGCCCCCCGCCGGGCCGGTGGCGGCGTTGACGGCGGGCAACAGGGAACGACGAGGACGCCCACCGACGGGGGCCGCCTGGGCGACGCGAGAAGTGATGGTGGCCCGGCGCTCAGCGCGGGCCCGACGAGCGTCTGACATGGATGCTGCGGTCGGAGGAGAGCGGAGCAGTGGAAGACGAATTCCGGCGCAGCCCCTACCTGGCGCGCCAAATGTCGGATTTCGTGTTCCGGCAGACCCTTAAGGTTCGAACACTGGGGTGCGCGCGGAGATTACGCCTTCAACCTCTCCGTCACGCAAGGATCTAAACTACTAAGAGAAATGCACAAGAGACACAAGATTTATACTGGTTCGGGCCACCGTTGTGGTGTAATACCCTACTCCAGTGTGTGGTTGGTGGATTGCCTCTTGGGGCTGGTGAGGATGAACTATACAAGGAAGAACAGCCTCGCTAGGGTCTGTTCTTGGCTGGGGTGATGAACTGCTATGGGGAGTTCAGTCTCCTCTCTCTCTCTCTCTCTCTCTCTCTCTCTCTCTCTTTCTTTCACTCACTCTCGTCGATGACCAAGAGCCGACCCCTCCAACCTTCCAAACTCCCAACCCCCTTGCAATGTGGGTGGCTAGTCCTATTTATAGAGGCCCTGGTCCTCTTCCCAAATATTGAGCGGGAAGGTATCCAACAATGGCGGGCTAATTGGAAGGGGGACAGCTAGTACATCTATCCTGACAAAAGCAGTCTTTGCCTGCCAAAGGCTCTGGTGATGACGCCGCGCTGGGCTCCATGGTGACCTCCATCTCGTAGTCCGCTTGGTCCTGGTCTCGTTGCACCGAAGTGGCAACCTTTGCCTGATGCCTCGGTACTCCGCGGCTGCGCTTGTCCCCTTTGCACCAAAGAGGAAAGAAGGACGCTGCGCGCGCTGGCACCCGCCTGGTGTCCTGAGTCGTCATGGCTCACGTCATGGGCACCTCGCGAGGTACCCCGCCTTGATGTCTCCGCCTCCTTGCGAGCCAGCCTGATGAGGCTGCGCCTGAGGATGCGCCGTGTCGTCCGCCTTGCGAGGCTTGGCCCCTCGCGAGGGTCTTGAGTCTTGTGCTGATGAAGATGGGCCATGTCGGGCCCCCACTTGAGCCACGCCGCAGGCCGCAGGCAGGCAAGTCTGGGGACCCCCGTTCCCAGAATGCCGACAGCTACGCCCCTGGCCATCAGGTCAGATTTGGAAGTTTAAACCTCATGGCTGACATCCGCGGAGGCTTGATCTTCGACGGATTCGAGCCACAGCCGGGCGCGCCGCACTGTCACGATGGGTATGACCTAGCTCTACAGCCGAACAGTACCCCAGAGGCCACGCCCGCATCAGCTCCGACCCTTAGCTCGGAGCCAACTGCGCCAATCGAGGACGGGTGGTTAGACACCGCCTCAGGGGCTGCAGTCTCAACGGCGATCGAGCCGAACACCAGCCTAATCCTCTGCGCAGCCCGTGACTCCAAGGTGTCGGACTCTTTTTCTGACTCCGACCGCACGCGCCCCTGCCAATCGAATCCGATTGGGCGCCGATCATGGAATTCACCACCGCGGATATCTTTCAGCACTCGCCCTTCGGCGACATTCTGAATTCACTAAGGTCTCTCTCTTGTCAGGAGAGCCCTGGCCGGACTATGGCCAACAGGATTGGGATGCGGACAATGATGAAATTCGACGCCCACCCACCACCCACTTCGTAGCCACTTTTGATGATTTAACCGACATGCTCGACTTCGACTCCGAAGACATCGACGGTATGGACGACGATGTAGGAGACAAAATTGAACCAGCGCCTATAGGGCACTGGAAAGCCACCTCGTCATATGACATATACATGGTAGATACACCCAAAGAAGGCAATGGCGACGAGATAGCGGAGGATGACCCCTCCAAGAAACAACCCAAGCGCCGACGTCAGCGGCGCCGCTCTAAGTCCCGCCAAAGCAAAAGTGGTGATACAGGCACAGGAGATAATAACACTCTGGATAGTGCCGAAGACAACAACAATCCCCTCCAGCATGAGTTAGAGCAGGAGGATGGAGGAGCCAGCTCTCCTGAGAGAGCGGTAGACGGAGAGGAGGAGGATGACAATTACATGACCCCCTCCGAAGACGAGGCAAGCCTCAACGACGGTGAATTCGCCGTACCAGAGGATCCCGTCGAACAAGAGAGCTTCAAGCGCCGGCTTATGGCCATGGCAAATAGCCTGAAGAAAAAGCAGCAGCAGCTTCAAGCTGATCAAGACCTCCTAGCTGACAGTTGGACTGAAGTCCTCGCGGCCGAGGAATATAAACTCGAGCGCCCCTCCAAGAATTACCCAAACTGCAAGTTACTACCCCGACTGGAGGAAGAAGCGTATGATACGGCTGATCGGCCACCTCGTGGCCGCGATAGAGAGACATTCCAGCCAAAAGCTCAGCCTCCACCCCGACGCCATTCAAATAAAAAGGCATGGGGAGATACGCCAGACCTGCGAGACATATTGGAGGACAAAGCAAAGCATGCAAGATTGATCTACAGATCACGACGGCGCACCACTCTGCGAGACGATAAACGTCACACCGGATACAGTAAAAGCAAATCCGGCCGGGCCGAACACAGCGGGCAAGATCCATTCGAGCTGCGTCGCGATATAGCCCAATACAGAGGTGCCGCACACCCCTTATGCTTCACACATGAAGTAATGGAACATCAATTCAAAGAAGGTTTCAAACCTGTAAATATTGAATCATACGACATCACAACAGATCCCGCAGTATGGATTGAGGATTTCCTCCTCCACATCCACATGGCCCGCGGTGATGACTTACACGCCATCAAATACCTCCCACTAAAGCTCAAAGGACCAGCGCGGCACTGGCTTAACAGCTTGCCAGCGGACTCCATTAGCTGTTGGGAAGATCCAGAAGCCGCATTCCTCGACAACTTTCAGGGCACTTATGTGCGACCACCAGACGCCGATGACTTGAGCCACATAATTCAGCAGCCAGAAGAGTCGGTCAGGCAATTCTGGACTCGGTTCCTTACAAAGAAAAATCAAATCATTGACTGTCTGGACGCGGAGGCCTTAGCGGCTTTCAAACACAACATCCGAGATGAGTGGCTATCCCGGCACCTTGGTCAGGAAAAGCCGAAATCTATGGCAGCTTTCACGACGCTCATGACCCGCTTTTGTGCGGGAGAAGACAGCTGGCTGGCTCGCAGTAATAACATATCAAAGAACCATGGTACCTCGGATACCAAGGACGACAATAGCAGGTCACGTCGCAACAAACATAAGCGCCACATTAACAGCGAAAATACTGAGGATACGGCAGTCAATGCCGGATTCAAAGGCTCTAAACCCGGTCAGCGGAAAAAGCCATTCAAACAAAGCACGTTGGGTCCGTCTAGCTTGGACCGTATACTCGATCGCTCGTGTCAAATACACGGCACCCCAGACAAGCCAGCCAATCACACCAACAGGGATTGTTGGGTGTTCAAGCAGGCCGGCAAGTTAATTGCCGAAAACAAGGACAAGGGGCCGCATATCGATAACGAGGAGGAGCCCCGGCAGCCGCACACTGGAGGACGGAAGAGGTTTCCCCCGCAAGTGCGGACGGTGAACATGATATACGCAACCCACATCCCCAAGAGGGAGCGGAAGCGTGCGCTCAGGGACGTATATGTGTTGGAGCCAGTCGCCCCAAAGTTCAACCCTTGGTCCTCCTGTCCGATCACCTTCGATCGCAGGGACCACCCCACTAGTATCCGTCATGGAGGATTCGCCGCACTGGTCCTAGACCCAATCGTTGACGGATTTCACCTCACTTGAGTCCTTATGGATGGCGGCAGCAGCCTGAACCTGCTTTATCAGGACACAGTGCGCAGAATGGGTATAGACCCCTCAAGGATCAAACCCACAAAAACGACCTTTAAGGGTGTCATTCCAGGTGTAGAGGACCATTGCATAGGCTCAATTACACTGGAAGTGGTCTTCGGATCCCCAGATAACTTCCGAAGCAAAGAGTTAATCTTCGATATAGTCCCGTTCCGTAGTGGTTATCACGCGCTGCTCGGGCGAACCGCATTTGCTAGATTCAATGAGGTACCGCATTATGCATACCTCAAGCTCAAGATGCCAGGATCTCGCGGAGTTATTACAGTCAATGGAAACACAGAGCGCTCTCTCCGAACAGAGGAGCACACCGCAGCCCTCGCAGCAGAAACGCAAAGCAGCCTCTCAAGGCAATCAACCAGTTCGGCGCTTCAAAGCCCGGACACCTTCAAGCGCGCTCGGGGAAATCGGCAAATAGACCGCCTGGAACAATCTGAGCTCACGTAGCAATACGGTGGCCACCCCAATCCCAGCCCAATGGCGAAACTCGTGCCGTGCGTACATAATTATGCATTAAAAATACCATGGGCACAGGTGGGGAGGGGGCACAACTGCGGCACGCCCTAAGACGCGGCCTAAACCGCACTAGGGGCTTCCCGTTTGGTTCTTTTTCTTTTTCTTTCAGGACCTTAATCTCTGGAAACACGGTCCGGCAGCACTATTGCCGAACACATGATGCAGCAACCAAGGAGGCAGACAGCTACGTCATACCACGGAATTCCCAGGTTGATTACAGTAACGAGTGAAATATTCGATTTAATATCATTCCTCAGCTTGCCCTTGGAAGGGACATAGTCCTACTCTTTGCTTATCACACTATCTGTATCACTCTGCTTTAACGCAATTTTTTAATAAACAATGCATGACATTACGACTATTATTGCATTCTTGTTATATATATATATGTGTGTGTGTGTGTGTGTGTTCATTAATGACGCCTTACAACCGTACACCTTGGTACGGCTAATACACCAGGGGCTGACGTACCTCACAATACAGTGTGAAAAGTCCAAACACTTTCACAAGTGCGGCACCCCGAACTTATAGTATTATATGCATCAGCTCCGAATCATGTCTTTGGTCAAATGTTGGGTTTGCCCTGCTCCTATGTTTTGGTACCTTATGTTCCGCTCTATCGGCTAAGGTAGCGCTAGGAGAACTACTACGATTGTGCCCCGGTTCTGCTGGGTTCAGCACCTCAATAGAGAAACCTAAAACTGACTGTCATGATAAGGCGAGAGACTGGTTACTGTTCGGCGAGGTTTTCGAGTCCCTAAAGACTTATGCCGCTTAGAGCGAGGGGCCGGCCCTGTCCAGCTTAAAGGCGTGTATCGTGCCCCAAATTCGGCCTTCCAAATACTAGGGGCTTCGCCGAAATTTAAAATTATAGAATTCTATGGCTAAGTGAGAGTGGTAAAGCATTATTAGTCCGGTTGCCTTGTTCGCTGTGCTGAGCACCTCCCTCGAAGGACCCAAACATGGGAACAAGAGTGCTCAGGTTTATCCCGAACACCCCAGCACTCATGGCATGGGGGCAGAAGCCGAGGACTAGCCATCTCTCAGATTGGATAAACAGCCAAACAGAAGGTAACATTTTAAATTCAAACAAGCATTGCATAGAGCACATGAAACAAGTTTTCATAAATACAGGATAAAACGAGCAAGTCTCATTCAAATATTACATCTTTTGAACACTCATCCGCGATGAGACGGGCACCCGGCAGAACACCCTCGTAGTACATCTCAGGGTGGCGGTGCTCCTTGCCCTCCGGCGGCCCCTCCTTGATCAGCTTCACGGCGTCTAGCTTGACCCACTGCAATTTCACATGGGCGAAAGCCCGGTGTGCACCTTCAATGCAGACAGGTCGCTTGACGACCTCCAGCCGCAGGCAGACATCCACAAGCCGCCTCACCAGGCCGAAGAAGCTGTTCGGAAGGGCGTCGCCAGGCCACAGCCGGACTATAAAGCTCCTCATGGCCAGATCGGCCGCCTTATGTAGCTCGACCATCTGCTTCAGCTGGTCGCTCATTGGCACCGGGTGTTCGGCCTCAGCATACTGAGACTAGAACAGCTTCTCCGTTGAGCTTCCATCCTCGGCTTGGTAAAATTGTGCGGCATCGAACACACTGCGGGGCAAATCTGCGAATGCTCCTGGAGAGCTCCAGATTCGGGTAAGTAATCGGTAATTTACTTTTACATGCTTGCTTTGCATATAGAAAGCCTTACCCGCCACTATCTTCTTCATTGCGCCGATCTCCTGGAGGGCCTTCTGGCTTCGGCCTTGGCACTTCTTGCGCTCTCGAGGGCCGCGGCAAGCTCAGACTCCCGCGTCTTTGAGTCAAGCTCCAATGCCTCGTGCTTCGCCACGAGAGCCTGGAGCTCTTCCTGCACCTCGCCCACCCGAGCCTCGTGCTTCTCTCGCTCGGTGCGCTCCTTGGCCACTATATCCTCGGCCTTGGTTAGCGCTTGCTTCAGGGTCGCCACCTCGGTCGTGGCCCCTGGCAAATATACGTTGATCCTGTCATTTTGCAATCGTGTCTTCTTTTATATATACATATCTACAGACAAGGTATTACTTACCCTTGTTCTCCTTGAGCTGCCTCTTGGCAAGGCCGAGCTCTTTCCTGGACCCCTCGAGGTCCTGCTTCAGTACGACGACCTCCGCAGTCAGTGCGGCGGACGCCAGCCGTGAAGCCTGCATATGCATATTGACATACTTATATTAGACTCTTGCGATATTATTTGATCCTCTGTTCGGCTTTTCTTTGTGAACACCGAACAAAGCATCAGGGGCTACTGTCTATGCGGTAAGATTCGTACTACGTTTTAAAAACCTTACCTCAAAGCCTGTTAGAAGGCTGGCACAGGCTTCAGTCAATCCGCTCTAGGCGGACTGAACCTTTTGTATCACCACACTCATGATAGTGCGGTGCTCCTCGTCGATGGAAGCGCTGCGCAGCGCTTCCAGCAGATTGTCGGGCGCCTCTGGATGGACAGAGGTCACCAGCACAGGCATCTTGCCCCTCTTAGAAGGAGGCCGCCTGCCCGAGCCTGGAACCGCTGGAGGTTCCGGCGCGGTGTTCGGCTAAGGGCCGAACTCGGAGCCCTCAGGGGCCCCGTCCCCTCGGCTCCCGGAGTCCGGAAGGTCACCTTGAGGCGCCTCCAGGACTGTCTCCCCTCGACCCGGTGCCACTTGAGATAGCACCTCGGCATCGTCAGCGGGATGAGGGGAGGTGGCGGTCGGGACTGGATCGCTATCCATGTCCGATGAGCCCAAGGAGCCGTCCGATGATACATCGATGCTGGTTTGCGGCGGCCTGCATAATCATGTTCGGCGTTAGGGAAAGCAGTGCGACAAAGGAATTCTATGAGTTACTCTGGTATCCGAATACTTACGATCTCCCCACGGGCTTGGCCCTGGGCAACCACTCGTCTTCGTCTTCGTCGGCGGCGGTGGAGCTGTCCGGAAGGAGAGTCCTTCCCTTCTTGGACCCTTCGCCCCCCAGTTAGGGCGGCCTTCCTTTTCTTATCTCCCCCTGTAGGAAGGGGAGCATCTTCTTCTTCTTCCTCGTCTTCGGGGGAGGAGTGCGCTGCAGATTCATCGGACGGTGAGCCCGACAACGCCGGGCGTCGGGAACTCTTTCGGGTTCCCTTGGCCTTCTTGGTCTTCTCCGGCACCGTATAAGGAGCCGGAGTCAGCATCTTCGCCAGAAGAGCGTCTGCTAGGCCTTCGGGCAAAGGAGCCGGACAATCGATCTATCCGGCCGTCTCCTGCCAGTCCTGTCAAAGGTACGGGAGTTTAGATCCCGCATGGAGTCAACCTATAAAAAATAAGTGTCCTGCGAGAGGAAAAGCAGCTTACCGCTTTGCTTGGCGCTTCGTGCTGAATCCACGATCCTCGGTAATGGGAGGGGGGACCTCGGCGCTTTTGAACAGCACTCTCCAGGCATCTTCGTGAGTTGTGTTGAAAAGCCTGTTCAGAGTTCAGTGCCGCGCCGGGTCGAACTCCCACAAGTTGAACTCCCGTTGTTGGCACGGGAGAATCCGGCGGTGGAGCATGACCTGGACCACATTGACAAGTTTGAGTTTCCTGTTCACCATGTTTTGAATACATGTTTGGAGTCCGGTCAGCTCTTCCGAACTACCCCAGGACAAGCCCTTCTCTTTCCAGGAGGTGAGCCGCGTGGGGATGCCAGATCGAAACTCGGGGGCCGCTGCCCATACAGGGTCGCGCGACTCGGTGATGTAGAACCACCCCGATTGCCACCCCTTTATGGTTTCCACAAAGGAGCCCTCGAGCCAT